>NC_060069.1:127775836-128078866 GCF_922984935.1 Meles meles | reverse complement strand
GTTTTGGGGTCCAAGTCTTCCATGGTTTTGTTGTTGTTGTTGTTGTTGTTTTTGATTAGGTGTATTCCTAAGTATCTTATTATTTCTGGTGTAATTGTAAATGGGATTGACCCTTTATTTTCTTTTTCTCTACTCCATTATTGGTGTACAGAAATGCTACAGATTTCTACACATTTTGTATACTGTGACTTCACTGAATTCATGTATCATTTCTAGCAGTTTTTTGGTGGAATCTTTTGGGTTTTCTATACAGAGTATCATGTCATCTGCAAGTAGTAAAAATCTGACTTCTTCCTTGCCAATTGGGATGCTCTTTATTTATTTTTACGATATGATTGCTGTGGTTGGGACTTTCAGTACTATGCTAAATAACAATAGTGGGGCACGTGGGTGGTTCAGTCAGTTTAGTGTCAGAGTCTTGATTTTGATTAAAATCGTGATCTCCGGGTTATGAGATCAAGCCCCACATCAGGCTCCATGCTGGGTGTGTAACCTACTGAAGATTCTCTCTTTCTCCTTCTACCCTTCCCCCATTCACATTCCCTAAACAAACAAATAAATAAACAAACAGTGGTGAGATTGGACATCCTGTCTTCAGTCTGATCATAGAAGAAAAGTTCTCAGTTTTTCCACATTGAGGATGATATTGGCTCTGGGTTTTTCATATATGACATTTATCATGTTGAAATATGTTTCCTCTGAACCTACTTTGTTGAGGGTTTTTATCATGAATGGATGCCATATTTTGTCAAATGTTTCTTCTGTATCTATTGAAGGGTCATATGGTTCTTATCCTTTCTTTTATTAGTGTAGTGTAACAAGTCAATTGACTTGCAAATACTGAAGCACCTTACAACCTAGGAATAAATCCTACTGGATTGTGGTGAATATATTTTTTTTAATGTATTGTTGGATTTGGTTTATTAGCATTCAATTGAGATTTTTGTATCCATGTTTGTCAGGGATAGGAGTTTCATAGTTTAGCAGCTTACATATAGGTTTGTGATGCATTTTGAATTAATTTTTGTGAAGGGTGAATATCGGTGTCAAGATTTATTTATTTATTTATTTATTGCTTATGGATGTCCAGCTCTCCCAGCACTATCGAGGAGAATGTCTTTGCCATATTTTATTGACCTGTTCCTTTTTCTAAAGTGAGCAACAGAAAAACAACCAATATATAAAATAACAACAAAAAAATCAGGAGAGGGAAGTTTCATGTTATCTTCCCAAGGTGTGCTATGAAGCCATTAAAGTTGATGATGACACTTTTTAGTTTCTAGAATTTGTAAAAAATAAATAAATAAATAAAAATAAATAAAACCTAAAAATATTTTCCTAAGATAGCTGATAACTGGGGCACCTGGGTGGCTCAGTCAGTTAAGCAAATGACTTTGGCTCAGGTCATGATCCCAGGGTCCTGAGATGGGCCCCTGAATCAGGCTCTCTGCTTAATAGGGAGCTTGCTTCTCCCCCTGCCCCTTCTCCTGCTCATAAGTGCTCTCTCTCTCAATTAAATAAATAAATAAATAAATAAATAAAATTTGTAAAGAAAAATCCTTCAAGATGGTGATATAAGTCATTCCCAACTTCAGTCCCCCTCACAAGACTGACTAGCAAATATCTATAGATAAGATACCATTGCTAATAACCCGCAAACTTAGAGTGGTGCTGAAGCATCTTGATGGGTACGAGAGACTGAGAAGTACTTAAATTGGAATGGTAAGAAAAGCAGCTGTAGTCTGACCACATCTCCCCTTACCTATGCAAGGTCTCTTTGAGGCGGACTTGCTGGACCTGTATTTTCATCAGCGGGAAAAAGAGAGTCAAAGATGGACTTTCAGCTTCCCCAGCATTGAAAGATAGTTCTCAGCGTTGCACTCAGGTCTCGCCTCAGTGAAATCACTGGATGAATTTTCAGGGTCTGACCACTGGGGATCAGATAGAGAAGGCAGGCAGCAATGATTTTATGAATATGACACCCAAAGCACAAGCAACAGAAGCAAAAAGAGGTGAGACTGCAACAAAATGAAAAGTTTCTGCACAGAAAATGTAACAATCAACAAAATGAAAAGATAGTATACGGAATGGGAGAAAATATCTGCAAACTACATACATAATAAAGCATTTATATCTAAAATATGTAAGGAACTCATGTAACATAGCATCAAAAATAATCTGATTAGAAATGGGCAAGGACCAGAATAGACATTTTTCCCAGGAAGATATTCAAACGGCCAAAAGGAAAATGAAAAGATGCTCAATATCACTAATCTTCAGGGAGCTACAAATCAAAACCACAGTGAGAACTCACCTCCCACCTGTAAGAATGGCCATCATCAAAAAGACAAGCTAAGAAGTGGCATGGAGGATTTGGAGGAGAGGGAACCCTGTGTACTGTTGATGAAATTGTAAACTGATGCAACCACTATTGAAAATAGTATGGTGGTTCCTCAAAAAATTAAAACTAAGTCTACTATATGATTCAGCAATACCACTTCTGGGTATGAATCTGAATGAAATGGAATCACAATTTAAAAGTTGTATCTGCACCCTAACCATGTTCATTGTAGCATTATTTATAAAAGCCAAGACACGGAAACAAATTAAATGTTGATGAATGGAACGGATAAAGTACACACACACACACACACACACACACACACACACACACACACGAAAGTTTTTCAGCCAAAAGAAAAAAAAAGAGGAAATCTTCCATTTATGACAATATGGATGTCCTTGGAAGGTATTGTGTCAAGTGAAATAAGTCAGAGAAACTCAAATAGTGGATGATTTCATTTGTATGTGAAATTAGAAAAAAAAACATAAAAAAAGAGAGCAGGTTGCTAGTTGCCCGGGATGGGAGGTGGGAATTTGTGGGAAATGTATGAAGGCTTTAATAAATTGGAATTTGTGGGAAATGTATGAAGGAAGCCAATTATAAGATGAATATATTCCTTGGATGTAATATACAGCATGGCTATACAGTATGTATTGTATATCTGAAAGTTGCTAAGACAGTAGATTTTGAAAGTTCAAACCATACACAAAAAAGTTTTAAGTATGTGAAGTGACAGATGTGTTAACTACCCTCATGATAATCATTTTACAACATATACATATATCAAGTCATTACAAGGTGCATCTTAAACGTAAAAAAATGCTAAAATGTCCATGATATCTCAGTAGAGATGGAAAAAATAAAACCTTGAAAAGAAATATAGAGCAAACATATAAGACTTGTGAACAATAATATCATATACTATCTAAAATAATAAGCGAAATTATTTTTTTAAGATTTTATTTATGTATCTGACAGAGAGAGAGATCACAAATAGGCAGAGAGGCAGACAGAGAGAGAGGAAGAGAAGCAGGCTCCCTGCTGAGCACAGAGATGTGGCGTTTGATTCCAGGACCCTAAGATCATGACCTGAGCCGAAAGTAGAGGCTTTAACCCACTGAGCCATGTAGGTGCCCCAATAAGTGAAATTATTGATTATTGTATCAACCTTATATTTTTAAATATACTAATGTCAAGGCACCAAGTTTATTTTACCAACCCTAAGCAACAATGTATTTCTTTGACTTATATCACATTTTGTAATAAAGCTTTCTCTAGACCTCTAGTATGTTTTACCTTTGAAGATACTATTTAAAAATAATTCATTCTTTATACAGTATACATTTTATGCACTAATTTTTAAAGAAAACTTAAAATGCTATAAATACATTCATAAAAATATGTAGAGAGAAAGGAAGTTGCAATGCAACACAGAAGATATCAAATCCCATTCAGGTATTATATTTTATATCAGAGAAACTAAATCTAATTTCATTTAATTTTTTCAAGATTATGAGGTTCTATATGATTCAAAAACATAGAAAAAAAGAAAGATGAGAACACAGGGGTGCCTGTGTGGCTCATTTGGTTAAGTATCTGCCTTCTGCTTAGGTCATGATCTCAGAGCCCTGGGATGAACCCCAAGTCTGGCTCCCTGCTCAGCAGACATTCTGCTTCCTCCTCTCCTTCTGTCCTTCCTCATTCTCCCTGCTTGCACTCTCTCTCTCCCCCAAATAAATAAATAAAATCTTAAAAACAGAAAGATAAGAACATTTACTAGATAATATTTATTAAACATTTTAAGAAAATTTTCTATTTGAATTAAGCAAAATAAAATGTAAAACATGTAACATATTAAATATATGCTTTGAAACAAAAAAAATATATAATGAACATAAATAATCTGTAACCTGAAGATGAATTGGCAACAAGAAACCTTGGTCTGTCTTTCCAAAAGTAAATAATGTGCTAAAATGACTGATTACTTTCTAATCATAGATGGCAACAATCACTGACCAAAGCTACCTGTCAGTAATCCTTTGAAGCTAGACAGCAGTTTACAATTTTATCTCTATTCATCATACCTGGGTTATTATGGACAATGTACTAAGCATGTTTCATAAACCTATTTTCTGCACTTTCCAGCACTAAACCAGCTTATTTCATTGATTGGAAAAGAATGTATATATTATACAAAATATTTTCACATTTTAATTATTCTGAATAAATAAATTGGAATATAACAAGAAAATCTATCTCCCCTCAGATATTTAAGGACTGTAGAATGATTTGAGGTTTAATAAAACCATTGCAAATTTGGTGCTACTTATATCCATAGTACATGCTTTGAGAAATTTTTAGAAAATTATTTTAGATGAATTATAGATTGTATAATAAGTCTTGCATTTAAAAAGGGTTAATTATATTAATTTATTAATCAGATCATTAGTTACTAGCATGTAGTATGAAATATTTATACTTGGATATTACTGGTACATGATTAATGTTAAAAAGAATGAAATGTATTATATTCTATCATGTCAAAACTTATGTACTTGCCAATATTTCATCATTTTGACCTATGAAAATGTCATTTCCATGTTTCCACTAATATACCCATGAATTATAAAACATGTATTTCTATTGAATAACACACTTAGAAAAACTCTGTCCAATACTTTGTGCAAAGTAAAGTGTTCAAAGAAATGTATATGAGTTTGTAATTGTGTTTGTGGTTAACCATTTCTACATAGTGGGAAAACTTACCAGTCATTATTTGATATGAAAACTTCATACAGAATCCCAAGCACAGAGAATAATATGGCTCCCTAAATAATCCGACATAGGATGGTATAAAAAAGTAGCTACTGATAAATGAATCATGCAACATATAAAGGTTATTATAGAAAATGATTATTACTTAAAGTTCTTGCCAGATTTTTAAGGCACATAATGGCATCTTATCATGGCTTTAAGTTATAGTTTTAATTTCATGTAATCTAACACATATCATTATGCTAGTTGATAATTTATTGTTACACTTCTGGTAATAATCTATACATATTTTTTTCATGGAAGTTAGACGCAAAGACTAGGTCAAATGACACAGTCTCCTAAACTCCCATCAGTCTACAGAGAAGTGTGTTTGCCTTGAGCATGATTGTCACCATTGGAAGGGCTCCAGGAAAACAAATCTCTTCCCAGGCAGCTAAGGCAGAGGCTTAACCCACTGAGCCACCCAGGCGCCCAGCTCTATCATTTTAAAGGACAGTTAAAAGGGAACAGATATGTGGAAAATATAAATTCTCTCACAAAGTTACTGGCTCTAAGACATTAGTTTAGGGGAGCTCATATCAGATAGGGATTGTGTATATTTTCCTCAACAAGTACTCAATATCACTAATCACTAGGGAAATACGAATCAAAACCTCAGTGAAATATCACCTTACACCTGTCAGAATGTTTAGACTCAAGAGGACAGAAACAATGTGTTGCTGAAAATGTAAAGAAAAGGAAATCCTTCTGCTCTATTGGTAGAAATGTAAATTGGTACAGCCACTGTGGAAAACAGTATAAGAGTTTCCTCAAAAAATTAAAAATAGAAATGTCACAAAAACCAGTAATTCCACTTCTGGTTATTTATCCAAAGAAAATGAAAACACTAATTTAAAAAGATATATGCACATTTATGTTTATTACAACATTATTTACAAGACCCAAACTATGGAAGTGACGTAAAGTCCAATGATAGATGGGTAAAGAAGAAGTGTGATATATACACAATGGAATTTTAGTTTTGTGATGACATGGATGGAACTAAAGGATATTATGCTAAGTGAAATGTCAGACAGAGAAAGACAAATACCATATGATTATTTCACTTATGTGTGGAATCTACAAAACAAAATGAAAAAAAAAATACAAAGTAGACTCAATTACAGAGAGCAAACCGTGGTTTGCCAAAGCAGAAAGGAGTTAGAGTGAGAGAAACAGGTAAAGGGCATTAAGAGGTACAAATTTCCATTTATAAAATAACTTAGTCATGAGATGAATGGTACAGCATAGGGAATATAGTCAATGATATTGTAATAATTTTGGAGACAAAAAGTAACTACATTTATCATGGTGAGCATTTCATATTGTATGTAAGTGCTGAATCACTGTTGTATACCTGAAATTAATATACCTTTATTTGCTAACTATACTTCACAAAAAATAAAGCACAATAACTAAAAAGACAAAAACGATTGGACCAATAACTATGGGAGATTTAGAAAAAGTTCTCAATATAATCAGAAGTTCATTTTTATATTGTTTTTAATTAAGTTAAAATACTTCTGATATATTCTATATTTAAAAAAAAAGAATAAAAGGTCCTAAAATATATGCTAATGTAGTAATAACCAAACTTTTTCTACTTGACTAAAAAAACTAGAGGTGTTTGAAATATGAACATTAACATAAAATGAGAAATAAAATAATATATAAGTTAGTAACTATTAATGATAGCTTATTAATGTCCACCATGGTCAAATGGAGTTTAGGATGCCAGTAGGAGAATTGTCTATAGTTCTAACAACTTATAATACAATTTATCACATACCTGCTCATAGAAGAATTAAAATGAGTTCATTGCATTCTAAATATGAATTGCTTCCATTTACATATGTGCTAACCTTTTCCTTGGAAATATATTTCATATATTTTCCAAATTCTAATATATATGCAAGTTCTTTGCAACAGAAATTCATTTTTTCTAGGAATTTATTCTAAAGAATTAAATATTCTTTTTTTTAAATTTTTTATTTATTTCTTATTTTTTTATAAACATATAATGTATTTTTAACCCTAGGGGTACAGGTCTGTGAACCACCAGGTTTACACACTTCACAGCACTCACCATAGAACATACCCTCCCCAATGTCCATAACCCCACTCCCCGTCTCACAATCCCACCTTCCCACCAGCAACCCTCAGTTTGTTTTGTGAGATTAAGAGTCACTTATGGTTTGTCTCCCTCACAGTCCCATCTTGTTTCATTTATTCTTCTCCTATCCCGCTAACCTTTCATGTTGCATCTCCACGTCCTCATATCAGGGAGATCATATGATAGTTTTCTTTCTCCGATTGACTTATTTCACTAAGCATGATACCCTCTAGTTCCATCCACGTCATCACAAATAGAAAGATTTCATTTCTTTTGATGGCTGCATAGTATTCCATCATGTATATACAACATCTTCTTTATTCATTCATCTGTTGATGGACATCTAGCTTCTTTCCATAGTTTGGCTATTGTAGACATTGCTGCTATAAACATTCAGGTTCATGTGCCCCTTCGGATGACTACATTTGTATCTTTAGGGTAAATAGTCAGTAGTACAACTGCTGGGTCATAGGGTAGTTCTATTTTCAACTTTTTGAGGAAGCTCCATGCTGTTTTCCAGAGTGGTTGCACCAGCCTGCATTCCCACCAACAGTGTAGGAGGGTTCCCCTTTCTCCGCATCCTCACCAGCATCTGTCATTTCCTGACTTGTTAATTTTAGCCATTCTGACTGGTCTGAGGTGATATCTCATTGTAGTTTTGATTTGTATTTCCCTAATGCCAAGTGATGTGGAGCAATTTTTCTTGTGTCTGTTGGCCATCTGGATGTCTTCTGTGCAGAAATGTCTGTTCATGTCTTCTGCCCATTTCTTGATTGGATTATTTGTTCTTTGGGTGTTGCATTTGCTAAGTTCTTTATAGATTTTGGTCACTAGCCCTTTATCTGATATGTCATTTGCAAATATTTTCTCCCCTTCGGTCAGTTGTCTCTTGGTTTTGTTAACTGTTTCCTTTGCTGTGCAAAAGCTTTTGATCTTGATGAAATCCCAATAGTTCATTTCTGCCCTTGCTTCCCTTGCCTTTGTCAATGCTCCTAGGAAGATGTTGTTGTGGCTGAGGTCAAAGAGGTTGCTGCCTGTGTCCTCCTCAAGGATTTTGATGGATTCCTTTCTCACATTGAGGTCCATCATCCATTTTGAGTATATTTTCATGTGTGGTGTAAGGAAATGGTCCAATTTCATTTTTCTGCCTGTGCCTGTCCAACTTTCCCAGCACCATTTATTGAAGAGGCTGTCTTTTTTCCATTGGACATTCTTTCCTGCTTTGTCGAAGATTAGTTGACCATAGAGTTGAGGGTCTATTTCTGGGCTCTCTATTCTGTTCCATTGATCTATGTGTCTGTTTTTGTGCCAGTACCATGCTGTCTTGATGATGACAGCTTTGTAATAGAGCTTGAAGCCCGGAATTGTGATGCCACCAACTTTGGCTTTCTTTTTCAATATTCCTTTGGCTGTTTGAGGTCTTTTCTGGTTCCATATAAATTTCAGGATTATTTGTTCTATTTCTTTGAAAAAAATGGGTGGTATTTTGATAGGGATTGCATTAAATGTGTAGATTGCTTTAGGTAGCATGGACATTTTCACAATATTTATTCTTCCAATCCAGGAGCATGGAACATTTTTCCATTTCTTTGTGTCTTCCTCAATTTCTTTCATGAGTACTTTATAGTTTTCTGCATCTAGATTCTTAGCCTCCTTGGTTAGGTTTATTCCTAGGTATCTTATAGTTTTGGGTGCAATTGTAAATGGGATTGACTCCTTAATTTCTCTTTCTTCTGTCTTGTTGTTGGTGTAGAGAAATGCAACTGATTTCTGTGCATTGATTTTATATCCTGACACTTTACTGAATTCCTGTACAAGTTCTAGCAGTTTTGGAGTGGAATCTTTTGGGTTTTCCACATATAGTATCATATCATCTGTGAAGAGTGATAGTTTGACTTCTTTGCTGATTTGGATGCCTTTAATTTCTTTTTGTTGTCTGATTGCTGAGGCTATGACTTCTAGTACTATGTTGAATAGCAGTGGTGATAATGGACATTCCTGCCATGTTCCTGACCTTAGCAGAAAAATTTTCAGTTTTTCTCCATTGAGAATGATATTTGCGGTGGGTTTCTCATAGATGGCTTTGATAATATTGAGGTATGTGCCCTCTATCCCTACACTTTGAAGAGTTTTGATCAGGAAGGAATGATGTACTTTGTCAAATGCTTTTTCAGCCTCTATTGCTAGTATCATATGGTTCTTGTTCTTTCTTTTATTAATGTGTTGTATCACGTTGATTGATTTGCAGATGTTGAACCAATCTTGCAACCCTGGAATAAATCCCACTTGGTCGTGGTGAATAATCCTTTTAATGTACTGTTGAAATCCTATTGGCTACTATTTTGGTGAGAATTTTTGCATTTGTGTTCATCAAGGATATTGGTCTGTAGTTCTCTTTTTTGATGGGATCCTTGTCTGGTTTTGGGATCAAGGTGATGCTGACCTCATAAAATGAGTTTGGAAGTTTTCCTTCCATTTCTATTTTTTGGAACAGTTTCAGGAGAATAGGAATTAGTTCTTCTTTAAATGTTTGGTAGAATTCCCCTGGGAAGCTATCTGACCCTGGGCTTTTGTTTGTTTGGAGATTTTTGATGACTGTTTCAATCTCCTTACTGGTAATGGGCGTGTTCACGTTTTCTATTTCTTCCTGGGTCAGTTGTGGTAGTTTATATGTCTCTAGGAATGCATCCATTTCTTCCAGATTGTCAAATTTGTTGGCGTAGAGTTGCTCATAGTATGTTCTCATTATTGTCTGTATTTCTTTGGTATTAGTTGTGATCTCTCCTCTTGCATTCATGATTTTATTTATTTGGGTCCTTTCTCTTTTCTTTTTGATAAGTCTGGTCAGGGGTATATCAATCTTATTAATTCTTTCAAAGATCCAGCTCCTTGTTTCATTGATTTGTTCTATGTTTTTTTGTTTGTTTGTTTGTTTGTTTCTATTTCATTGATTTCTACTCTTATATTTATGATTTCTCTTCTCCTGCTCGGTTTAGGGTTTCTTTCTTGTTCTTTCTCCAGTTCATTTAGGTGTAGGGTTAGGTTGTGTACTTGAGAACTTTCTTGTTTCTTGAGAAAGGCTTGTACCACTATATATTTTCCTTTCAGGACTGCCTTTGCTGCGTCCCACAGATTTTGAACTGTTGTGTTTTCATTATTATTTGTCTCCATGAATTTTTTCAATTCTTCTTTAATTTCCTGGTTGACCCATTCATTCTTTAGAAGGATGCAGTTTAGTCTCCATTATTTGGGTTCTTTCCAAATTTCCTCTTGTGATTGAATTGTAGCTTCAGAGCATTGAGGTCTGAAAACATGCAGGGAATGATCCCAATCTTTTGATACCAGTTGAGACCTGATTTAGGACCCAGGATGTGATCTATTCTGGAGAATGTTCCATGTGCACTAGAGAACAATGTGTATTCTGTTGCTTTGGGATGAAATGTTCTGAATATATCTGTGATGTCCATCTGGTCCAGTGTGCCATTTAAGGCCTTTATTTCCTTGTTGATATTTTGCTTGGATGATCTGTCCATTTCAGTGAGTGGAGTGTTAAAGTCCCCTACTATTACTGTATTATTATTGATGTGTTTCTTTGATTTTGTTATTAATTGGTTTATATAGTTGACTGCTTCCACATTAGGTGCATAGATATTTAAAATTGTTAGATCTTCTTGTTGGACAGACCATTTCAGTAGGATATAGTGTCCTTCCTCATCTCTTATTACAGTCTTTGGCTTAAAATGTAATTGCTCTGATATAAGGATTGCCACCCCAGCTTTCTTCTGATGCCCATTAGCATTGTAAATTGTTTTCCACCCCCCTCACTTTAAATCTGAAGGTGTCTTCACGTCAAAAATGAGTTTCTTGTAGGGAACATATAGATGGGTTTTGTTTTTTATCCATTCTGATACCCTGTGTCTTTTGATTGGGGCATTTAGCCCATCAATATTCAGGGTAACTATGGAGAGATATGAGTTTAGTGCCATTGTATTGCCTGTAAGGGGACTGTTACTGTATATTGTCTCTGTTCCTTTTTGATCTACTACTTTTAGAGTTTCTCTTTGCTTAGAGGACCCCTTTCAATATTTCCTGTAGTGCTGGTTTGGTGTTTGCAAATTCTTTCAGTTTTTGTTTGTCCTGGAAGCTTTTGATCTCTCCTTCTATTTTCAATGATACCCTAGCTGGATATAGTATTCTTGGCTGCATGTTTTTCTTGTGTAGTGCTCTGACTATATCATGCCAGCTCTTTCTGGCCTGTCAGGTCTCTGTGGAAAAGTCTGCTGCCAATCTAATATTTTTACCATTCTAAATTACAGACTTCTTTTCCCGGGCTGCTTTCAGGATTTTCTCTTTGTCACTAAGACTTGTAAATTTTACTATTAGGTGATGGGGTGTGGACCTATTCTTTTGACTTTGAGGGGGTTCTCTGCACCTCCTGGATTTTGATGCTTGTTCCCTTTGCCATATTAGGGAAATTCTCCAATAATTCTCTCCAATGTACCTTGTGCTCCCCTCTCTCTTTCTTCTTCTTCTGGAATCCCAATTATTCTAATGTTGTTTCATCTTATGGTGTTACTTATCTCTCGAATTCTCCCCTCATGGTCCAGTAGCTGTTTGTCTTTCTTTTGCTCAGCTTCTTTATTTTCTGTCATTTGGTCTTCTATATCATTCATTCTTTCTTCTGCCTCATTTATCCTAGCAGTGAGACCCTCAATTTTTGATTGCACCTCATTAATAGCTTTTTTTATTTCAAGTTGGTTAGATTCTAGTTCTTTTATTTCTTCAGAAAGGGCTTTTATATCTCCAGAGAAGGTTTCTCTAGTATCTTCCATGCCTTTTTCAAGCCTGGCTAGAACTTTCCGAATCATCATTCTGAACTCTAGATCTGACATATTACCAATGTCTGTATTGATTAGGTCCCTCGCCTTTGGTACAGCCTCTTGTTCTTTTTTTTGTGGTGAATTTTTCCACCTTGCCATTTTATCCAGATAAGAGTATATGAAGGAGGGGAACCTGTGGCTCACTGGGTTAAGCACCCAACTCTGGATTTCAACTCAGGTCATGATCTCAGTGTAATGAGATCGAGCCCCGCTTTGGCCTCCCTGCTCAGTAGGGAGTCTGCTTGAGTTTCTCTCTCTCCCTCTCCCTCCCCACTGCATGCACTCTCTCTCTAAAATAAATAAATAAATCTTTGAAAAAAAAAGAGTATATGAAGGAGCAAGTAAAATACTAAAAGGGTGGCAAATACCCCAGAAAAATGCGCTTTAACCAAATCAGAAGAGACCCCAAATAGTGGGGGAGAGAGGGGATAAAAAGATGTTCAGAAAAAAAAGAAAAAATTAGAAAAAGAAAAGAAAGAAAAATATAAAAAAGAAAGAAAAAATATATATATTAGATAAACTAGTTAAAAAACGTTAAAGAAGAAAAAGGTAAAGTTTTAAAAAATTGAGCAAAAGAAGAACAAAAATTGAAAAAAAATCAAATTAACTGCAAGTCTAAAGAATCATGGGGAGTAAGCCATGAGTTCCGTGCTTGGCTTTCTCCTACTCTGGAATTCTGCTGCTGTCCTTGGTATTGAACCTGCTTTCCTTGGTAGGTGAACTTCATCCTGGCTGGATTTTTTGTTGATCTTCTGGGGGAGGGGCCTGTTGTAGTGACTCTCAAGTGTCTTTGCCCGAGGTGGAACTGCACTGCCCTTACCGGGGCCCGGACTAAGTAATCCGCTCGGGTTTGCTTTCAGGAGCTTTTGTTCCCTGAACACTTTCCATAGAGTTCTGGAGAACAGGAATCAAAATGGCGGCCTCCCAGTCTCTGGCCCGAAGGAACTGAGATCCCGGGGCCCCACACCTCACTGCGCCCCCAGCGAACAGCGCCCAATCACTCCCGTATCCCTGGCCTCCGGCCGCACTCCAAGGTCACCCAGCCTGCCACCGGTTCAAGGTAACCCCGAGCTGAGAGTTCAGTCCTGATCTCTGTCTCTGTAGCTGCCTTCCCCGTTCTAATACCTGTAAGGTCTGCGACACTCCAACACCCCTGATCCTTCTGTGACCCTGTGGGATCTGGGGCCACGCTGGCCCCGCGTGGGCTTTACCCCAGTTAAGCCTCTGGAGCAATGTCCCTCAGTGGAACAGACTTTTAAAAGTCCTGATTTTGTGCTCCGTTGCTCCTCCACTTGCCGGGAGCCAGCCCTCCCCCCGTGGTCTATCTTCCCTTCGTTTTGGATTCGCTTCTCCGACAGTCCTACCTTTCAGAAAGTGGTTAATTTTCTGTTTCTAGAAGTGTCGTTCTTCTCTTCAATCTCCCGTTGGATTTGTAGGTGTTTGCAATGTTTAGATAAGCTATCGAGCTGATCTCCTGCTACCTGATTTAGTCTCAGCCTGCTACTTCTCTGGCATCTTGACTCCTCCCCTCTAAAGAACTAAATATTCTAAAAGCTAACCATCAATTCATAATTAAGGAAAACTAATATTGAACAAATGAACTATGATGAAAAAATATATTATCTTGGTATTCTGCTTGTAATAGAATTGTATGAAGTCATTACGAGTTATAATCATATTGTAAAAGAAGATTCAATGTATAAAGAATATGTTTAATTTATATAGCATAGAGATCAAGGTAGATCAAGAAATGGTAGATGATGCTATATTCATAAAACAAGTTAAAAAGTGATGAATTGTCTGCTGTAGACAAGTTGATGCACAGAATAGAATGTCTCAAAAAATATCAGGTTAATGGAATTTTTTTCCCTCAAAGTTTGATTGGGCAATTTTATTTACTTATTTGTTTTCAAAAGATCTCATGCGTATATGTACATATATACATATGTATACATACATGCATACATATATATACATCATATAAAATATGAAGCTCATACAAATATATATATATATACAATTTCTAAGTTAGACACAATTTAAATGTATATTTTGAATACTTCAATAACCAAGATAAGGACATCAAGGTAGTTATAAGAATAATACAAAATGGCAGACAGAAATTCAAAATGAACATTTATGTTACATTTTTAACATCATTGATTCTTTTCTTCTCTAGACCATAATTATTAGTTTCTACAAATCTGAATGTTTGTTATTTTATTATTACCCTCCATGACCTTTCCTCTCAACTCCATTTATAGCACTACAAAACCTCACAATCTAGTATGAAGAGAAACTACACATGTAAAAACAAAGATAACAACTGTAAGTTGTTCAGAAGCTTTGCTGTGTTTAGCAATGTATTCTTTACATATATTTGATATAATACTAACAACCAAAGTCTGTATTCTAATATTGATACTTACATAATTTGTTATATGATTTTAGTATTTTGCATGTGATCCCCAAATTTGTCATTGGACAATATTCCCTCTGGAATAGTCACACTGTCACAGAAATAGGCATGTTTTCAGTTCCTCAGAATAAAGTTACATGTTTGACATGTTGTAATTGTCCCTCATTTCTTCTTTATTTTAATTTTAAATGCCTCATTTTAGAAATAGGATAGCTGTAAAATAAACTATTGTTTATATAATAACTGCCAGTATTTAATTCTCAATTTATTTCTTTCAGGATTAAATTCTCATAGACCTTGTCACAGTTTAAATCCAAATGAAACACTTTCATTTGAGATGCTGTTTTCTTTTTTTTTTAATTGGTTTATTTCCACCCCCAAACTACTAGAACTCATACAGCAATTCAGTAACGTGGCAGGATACAAAGTCAATGTACAGAAATCAGTGGCTTTCTTATACACTAACAATGAAAATACAGAAAGGGAAATTAGAGAATTGATTCCATTTACTATAGCACCAAGAACCATAAGATACCTGGGAATAAACCTAACCAGAGAGGTAAAGGACCTGTACTCGAAGAACTACAGAACAGTCATGAAAGAAATTGAAGAAGACACAAAAAGATGAAAGACCGTTCCATGCTCTTGGATTGGAAGAATAAACATTGTTAAAATGTCTATACTGCCTAGAGCAATCTATACTTTTAATGCCACTCCGATCAAAATTCCACCGGTATTTTTCAAAGAGCTGAAGCAAATAATCCTAAAATTTGTATGGAATCAGAAGAGACCCCGAATTGCTAAGGAAATGTTGTAAAACAAAAATAAAACTGGCAGCATCACGTTACCCGATTTCAAGCTTTACTACAAAGCTGTGATCACCAAGACAGTGTGGTACTGGCATAAAAACAGACACATAGACCAGTGGAACAGAGTGGAGAGCCCAGATATGGACCCTCAACTCTATGGTCAAATAATCTTCGACAAAACAGGAAAAAATATACAATGGAAAAAAGACAGTCTCTTCAATAAATGGTGCTGGGAAAACAGGACATCGATATGTAGAAGAATGAAACTCGACCATTCTCTTACACCGTACACAAAGATAAACTCGAAATGTATAAAAGACCTCAACGTGAGACAGGAATCCATCAGAATCCTAGAGGAGAACATAGGCAGTAACCTCTTTGATATCAGCCACAGCAACTTCTTTCAAGATATGAGATGCCGTTTTCTTGATTTTTTCCAATCGGTAAATCACTTTAAAGTGTGAGTAAGAGGCGTGTTAAAGAAACACAAATGATTGAGAGAGAGATTGTTATAGATTAGTCAGTATACAGGAAGTCAACAGAATTATTAAAATGAATTGTGTTACAAATGAAAGTAATGCTTCATGGAAAATTGTAAAAAAATAAATATCTTAAACCTTTTCTAAATTAAAAAAAAATAGTTACTAAAACATTTAACAAATTGTTTATATTTGAGAGACAACAACAACAAAAATTATAAAAAAGGCAAAATTTCAGAAAATTTAGTGGATATTCAACTTAAGTGTCTTGTTTTGAATATAAAATCAAAGAGCAACAGACATCTTAAATCTAGTTACCCTGCTATTTACCAGCAGAATTAGATATAAACCTGGTCATTCTAACTTCCAATTCAATCGTTTCTAGGAAAAATGTATCTCAATTTAAATAGTGAGATAAAATAATCGAAATAATATTTTTATGTATTTTTAAGAACTCAGTTATTATCAATGATATCATGAAAAGAGATACTGACTTTATTTTCCTTTTAAAAGTATGTGCTGCAATGAAATGTTCTTCTGTGTATTTATACATATATACGTGTATATACATATAAAACATGCACATATATATCCTGGTTTTTTATTGGATAGGACTGAATGTAAAAGAAAAAAAAGTTTGAAATGTTGGTATTCAAAATTTTCATTTAAAAAAAGTAGGGGGTACAAATTATTTCCTCACTGAAATCTTTTAGGATCAAAACATGTGGACATTTGAAATAGGTTTATAATCTTAAGTGGAATCTAATGAAAATATATCTAATATAAATGTATCAACAGTACTTAATTAAAAATGACAGAAGTATACTCTCCCCCTAATTAGCCTGCAGTATATACATTGCTAACACTAGACTAGAAATAAAATGTTTTTTCCTTAGGAGAAAATATGTACTCATGCAAAGGGGCACTTTAGGGTGTGCTAAAGAATAATTAGATATTTGGAATATTTGCATGTATGCACAAAACACTCAACATTGTGTTTCTGCTTTACAGTGAAGGGCAGTCCAGATTGTTCTCAAACAAAGGAATCTTCTTCAGTGAGCCCTTTTTTCTTGCCTATTTATCACTACTAATGTTTTCATTTTTAGAGGTTTGGGAATGCTGAAATATAAACCTAACTGAAATATTGATTTCAACTCATTTTGGAAAAACTCATACTATGTTTTAAGAAATTAGACAAGCTCAGCATGCTTTTCCTGCCACTTTTCTCAATCAGGCACATTAGATTAGATTAGGTAGTGCATTTTATATGTCACTAAAGCATTTAACTTCTCAAATATAAATATATTATATTATATTTGAAGTTTTTTTTCTACAGTATGATACAGTAGGCTTCCTTTATTATTCTAATAATGTTTTTCCTTCCTTTGCAATTAAAAAGTGGTATAGTGGGCGCCTGGGTGGCTCAGTGGGTTAAGCCACTGCCTTTGGCTCAGGTCATGATCTCAGGGTCCTGGGATCAAGCCCCACATCAGGCTCTCTGCTCGGCAGGAAGCCTGCTTCCCTCTCTTTCTCTCTGCCTGCCTCTCTGCCTACTTGTGATCTCTCTCTCTTGCTGTCAAATAAATAAATAAATAAAATATTTAAAAAAATAAACAAATAAATAAATAAAAAGTGGTATAGCAGCAAAAATGTTCATCGTACCTAAAGGACAACATGACAAAACAGCGTTCCAACACCAAATTCAACAAAGTGTAGCAAAAGAGAAGATGAAGAGATGAAAATGTAAGTGAGAATGTTAAATAGGTTTCTACTAAAGTGTGTGAGATTGCAGAAAGGCATCCCATGGGAAGTAACAGAATTTCTCTTACTTAAATCACTCAAAATCTCTCTTACACAGACTATGTAAGGATATATTGCCTGGAATAAGCTCATATTGGAACTGAGAGAGACGAGATGACCTAGAAGTCTTTTCCTTCTCTAGCTTCTAATATTTTACAATTCTGTACATAGAAAAAATATATTGAAGTCTAAGGTGCAGTTTTATACAGCAGTGACTTGTTTGTATAGCTTTATAAATGTGTACAGAAATGTCAGGTGGTGGTCTATAGACAGAAATATTGCTGAAAATACCCTGAAATTTACAAATGGATTATGTTAATGTACCAGAGTAAGTTTCTCTTGAACTGAACCATAGTTTATATTCATGCAGCCTAATGTGATCCTCTAAAGAGAAGTTACTGAAATTCACATTTAGTGCTTTAAATGTACTGAACCTATAAAATATGCTGACAAAATTTCTATTGAAAATCTAGTCTAAGGAATAAAAATAAAATAGACTATAATGTCTCCTACTGACACAAGTCTTACAAAAATAAGAAATATCTTAGAAATATATTTTCAAATGAAAATAAATGCATTAGAAATTCTAAATTACTTATACTTTTGAAAATTAATATTATAATGTCATTTTAAATATTGTTAACTCTAAAAATAGTGTGAAACCCTACATGTCTACTTCAAACTATTATAAATATGTACTTACTCAGCTATGGAGAATGAACTGACTGGACACAAATATCCTTAGGGATTATTCTTAGAAGTTTCATTATATGATCGCAGTTTGACAAAATCAAAAAAAGAAAAAAAAATGTGAATGTTTAAGTGGAAAAGTTTACCTTAAAAAGTGACATTCTTTTTAAATAGTACATTTAGATAGAGGTATGGTTTATCTTTAGCAGTGCAAACATTTTTTAAATATAATATTACCTTTATCTTTTTTTTTCAAAAAACTAGCATTAAAAAGGTGACAAGGTAGGAATGGTGAACAAGCTATAGATAAAAATAGAGCTAAAGGACATATAACTAAATGTAATAACTGAGGCTCATTTGTATTCAAATTTGAAATCAATATATTTTCAGATAAGCAATGAAATTTAAACACAAACTAGATATGGATATTACTAGAAAATTGGTTATCAAAAAATGGCATAATATCTGTGATTACCTCTAAATAATTTGTGGGTAGGCAATAGCAGGCATATACAAGAAACAGTATTTTAAAGTAGTCATCATTATTAAGTTTGAGGATGGATTCAAAGGAGTTCATGATGCTATTCTCTCTACATTTGCATATGATTAGAAACGTTCATAAAATTTCCTTAAAACTCACTTAAAGTTGCAGTGTTTGTTGCTCTTGTTTTTCTAATGTTTACTATTTTGATGCCTGAATTAATATAGCACAGTACAAACAGCTTTTCCTTCTTTTGAAATATGAAAAAATTATAGAAAATCACAAAAAATATGTTTATTACCTCTATAGAAGTTATTTCTTTTCCTTTCTGGAGATTCTGCATAACAATATTTTATACATTTTTATAATCCTGTTGTCTCCCTTGGAGTTTACCATCAGTAACTGTTGATACTATTCACAAAGGTGTATTTATGCATATTCAATTAAGTATGGTTTTCAGACTGTTTCAATCGTTTAACAAAATTTTTATGATTGTTGCTAAGCCCATTTCACACAAGCCAATCCCAGGTGCTCTGATGTATCGTTAGTCAAATTGGACTGGTACTGTAAAAGCTCCCAAGGAAAGAAGGTTCATAATCTTATGCATACACTCAAAAATTTTAGACCTTGAATCTGTAGAAGGTGAATTATCAATGAACAAGTCACCTGCCATAAATATTAATGTTGTTATTTTAGTCACTCTGTAAGAGGCTTTAAATATCTTTTTTTGTTTATAGATCTACTACTCCACCTTAAAAAAAAACAAAACCTGCCAATAGGAACCCCTCAAAGTCAAATCTTCAGGCACTTATCAATTTCTTTTAGACATTAGATATTGCAAAATAAGTAGCCCATAAATTAAATTTACAAAAGGCATTAGATAACTTTATTCTAAACAGTATCTGATAGAATTACTTTTTATCACATTTACATTTTGTGTGTTTTGCAAGAAGAAATATTACAGCAAACTCGGTAAGCCAAAAGTAACACTGAATAAGACTACCAAAAACTACTGGGGCCTACAATGAGACTCTTAAATATCTTAAAATCTAAAATTTCTTAAAACTCTTAAATTGAAAAATAAACTGATGGTTGATATTCCTAAAATCTCTACTATGTTAAATATTTACCAAAAAGTTTCAAAACATATATGGATATATTTTCTCTTAAGGATAACTAGGAATAAAGTCATGAATATAATATTAAAACTTGTGGGAAAAATAATACTATTGAGATTAAGTCACAAATTTATACAGAGGGAGCATAAGGATAGGAAAGACATTCTTATACACAATTCAGGAAATTACATCTCAAAGAGAGAAGATAGATTTGCTTAGATCATTTATTTTAAAAAGTTTATCAACTTCAAAATTGAATAAGTGGTCCACATAATATTTCTAATTTTCTTTCAGTTTCTTGGGGGAAGATAAGTAAAGTCTTAAAGTTCCCATGCCTGTTGTAATGATCCATTTGTGGGACAAAATACTGTCTATTAATAATTTGTGTATCTTTCAAGTTCACTGAAAATGGTGATATACAGATGTTGAATTTAACATATCAAATAAATGTAAAAAATCATTTCTAGAAAATATAGAACAGTATATCTAAAATTGTTTTAAAAATTTGATTATATGCCTTTCTTCTTTGAGGCAAAAGAAAAAATATTTTGTGTTTCTTTACAGTCATGTCTTTCCAAGTACATTTTACTAAAACTTGTCACATGCTTTAAAATAAAACATCATGAAAGTTAAATTGTGACTAATTACCTACTGAGATAAATATCCCTGGAGTTATGTTTACATTTCAATAGTAGATTAATCACCCTATCTCTGGATTATAAATTTGCCAATATCAGTATCATCTTTCCCCTAAAAAAAAAAAAAATTACATTCCAAGGGTTTGAGTAAGAAACCCAAATCCTTCCCATTATGTTTCTGGAGAGATTCTCTGAGAGGGGGGAGAGAGACAGCTGACTTTCTTTCCCATATATTTGTCCCCAATTACTTTTTTGAGATTTCCTCATTTACAGTAGACTCCACCATCTATAGGATGACATTTGGTTCTCCTTGTTTCACCCCAGGGTCAAGAATTAGGGCAAAGAGTTAAGGCATCCTTATATTTTATGTACATAATTAATTTGCACCTCTTAATACACCTTATGTTGACATTCAAGATGATATTATATATATAACTATTAAATCTAAACATTCTTATTGTGAAAATATACAGGGGCTACATGTAGACCTTCTGAAATAGAGTCATCCAATGCCATCCAGTATTGCATTCAGCATGATTTCTTTCAAGTCCAAGCAAGTCTGTGGATGCATCAGATTTATTAATTTGTATTGCTGATTAGTGTTCCATGGTATGGATGTACACAGATTGTTTATTCATCATTGAAGAACCTTTAGGTAGTGTCCAGTGTCTAGCTATTCTTAATAAAATTGTCCTGAACATTCACTTACAAATTTTAATATGAAAATGTTTTTCATTTTCTAGGATATCTGACTAAGAACGTAACTACCATGGCATATATAAGTCCTTTTTTCTTTTTTTTTTTTTTTTTTTTTGGTTGGTTGATTTTTGTTGTTGTTTTTTGTTTGTTTAGTTTAGTTTTAAAAGAAACTGCCAAAGTGTTTTCCAGAGTGGCTGTACACTTTCCCATTCCTACCAACAATGTGTAAATGGTTTGGTTTCTCTGCATCCTCATCAGTATTTGGTGGGATCACTAAGTTTATATTTTTCTGTTCTGATAGGAATGTAGTGATATTTGCTGGTAATTCTAATGTGCTTTACTTTTACGGCTAATGATGTTGACATTTTCCTTATCTTCTCATCCGCATATCCTCTTTACTGAAATGTCTGTTTATGCCTTTTGAACATTTTGAATTGTATTTTTTTTACTGTTGAATTTGAGAATCCTTTATATATTCTAGATATAAATTCTTTGTCATATATGTGACTTGCAAATATTTTCTTCCACATTATAATCTGTCTTTGCATCCTCTTAAAAGGATCTTTCACAGAGCAAATATTAATTTGATGAGGTCAAATTTATATTTTTTTCATGAATTAGATTTTTGATATCAAAGCTAAGAAATATTTTCACTAATTCTAATTACCAAATATTTCTCCTTTTTCCTAGAAATTTAATAGTCTTGTGTTTTATATTTAAGTCTTTGATTCAATTTAAGTTAAATTTTGTTATCCAGTGTGAGGTTTAAGGTTATTCATTTGGCTATAATTGTCTAATTGATCCAGCATCTCTTGTTGAAAAAGCTAATCCTCTTCAACCGAACAGCTTTCGTTCCTTTGTCAAAAGATAAATGTGTATATTTTATGTGAATCTACCTCTCAATTCTTAAGATATTTTAATGAAGATATCTTTAAGATATTATATCATCCAGAAAAGGAGAAATAAGGGCAAATAATCAACTTACATTTAACAGAGAGAAGAGGACAAACCAGCCTCTCGAAGACTAGTCTTTCTATCCTGATTTTAGATTTTGAGATTGATATATAATTGGGAATTATATCCATGCAATATGACTGGCTCAATCAAAAATTTTATTGTTAATCAAGGAAATAATACCCGCACACATCATCTCTATTTCTATCCTGAAGATGATGGCCAAGTCCTGCTATATCTCTATACCGAACCAGAAATATATTTCTAATTTCTCCTGGATATTTTTCAATTGAACATCTGATAGGCAACTCAGTTTTACTAAGTTTAATATGAACTTTTAATCTCCTCAGGATAAAAATGAGACATGTTCTTTTTACTGCTTTCATAATTTTAATTAACAGCACTTACTCAGGCACCTAAATACAAAATCAAATGTGGCTGTATTTTTATTTTCTCTTGATTTCAAACTTCCAACAGATTATTATATCTTGGTAGTTGAGTATTCCAAATATCACTTAAATGATGTCCACTATTTTCATTTCCTTATTCTACTACTTTAACTGTTTTCAAAAATTTCTTCCTTGGACTATTGCATAGTATCACCTTAACATTTTAAAACAATGACCATGCCACTGTTTACTTAACTGATTTCCTCAGTGTTTTTGCTTACCTGGTCTAAAAGCAAAACCCAAACTCAGGTGTTAAGTTTTCTTTTATAATCTATAAAATGAAGGTTAAATTGCCAGTTTTAAAGTTATTGCAAGTATAATATTAAATAACAATTGACATAAACCACCTAATCCAGTGATTGACCTATAACTTCAACAAATAGTAACAGTTTTCAATATCATTAGTAAGTTATACAAAATCCTTGATATTTGAAACCTTGTCTACATTTTCAAAGTTATCATCAAACTTCCATTTGCA
Source organism: Meles meles (assembly GCF_922984935.1). Lineage (NCBI taxonomy): Eukaryota > Metazoa > Chordata > Mammalia > Carnivora > Mustelidae > Meles > Meles meles. The sequence goes on along the minus strand of NC_060069.1, from coordinate 128,055,701 downwards.
GCTTAAACTCTAACCATAATGTATCTCAGTTGTTCTGTGATTGAAATCTTCAGGATTGTGATCAAACATCATCTAATTGATAAATAATTGCCTTTATTCCCTAGAATAAGGAATTTTCTCTTCCTTTACTTAAGTAATATATAATATAGTATGTACTAAACTGTTACATAATTTTTCAATTTTTTCACAACTCATTTCCTTCACCAAACTGAATTTCTAAAGATCTGATACCTGAGATATTGTACATTTTCTATGCTTCAATATTTAATTGAATTGATGGAAACCTTGGTAATTAAATAGCACTAAAAAAATACCTAGATATTAAAATACACACTAAGATATTTAGTTGAAATTAGAAAAAGGGATGCCTCAGTGGCTCAGTTGGTTAAGCAACTGCCTTTGGCTCAGGTCATGATTCTGGAGTCCTGGGATCAAGTCTTACATCAGGCTCTCTGCTCAGCATGGAGTCTGCTTCTCCGTCTGACCCTCCCCCTTCTCATATTCTCTATCTTTTCTCTCTCTCTCTCTCAAATAAATAAATAAAATGTTTTTAAAAATTAGAAATAATGACCTTTCAGAATATTGAATATTATTTTTATTATTTTCTAATATTTTCCTCACATTTTCTTAATATACCCTTTTATAATAACTATTATAAATTCTTGTGTTTCATTTCCCTTTGTTTATATGCTTAGATACATGCTTGTATACTAATAAAGCTCTCTTTGATATTTTCCTAAAGACAAATATACTATAAACATAATATTCAACTTTGTTTTTCTTTTCTGTTGATAAATCATGGCTATATATACAAGTTTGGAGCTACAGCAGTCTAACACTACCTTCTTACATATACACAAACATATGCACACACACACGTACAATTTTGCATAAATGACATCATATTTAGATAAATGTAGGAGATTGCTTATCTTTTTTTTTTCCTCTCCTTTTCTTAATCTCCTACAGGTTTGTCCTATATCCCACATACACTCATAATAGCCCTGAGGATAACACCTTTCTACATCAATATAAACATGTGAAAAATGATAAAATAACCATCTTTGTTATTACTTGCTTTTAGAAATATGTTTATGCTATAGAAATTAATCTATTTTTATCCTCAATCATTCTTGAAATACTTAAAATACTTTGATAGTTTTAACTGCTTATTTTTGATCTCCTATAAAGCAAAATGAATCAATTATGCCCCCATTGGTCTTAATTCACAATGTTGCCTTTTTTTGTCATTGTAAACAGTGTTTCAGTACACATACATATCCCACTAATGCTTCTATTTCATTCCTTAAATCATAAGAATAGGGTTGATACAGAAAAAATTATATACATCTTTAAAGTTTGATATTATGGTACATTTTGCATTTTCCTAAGCAATGAATAATAGCACCCCACATTTGCCTTTGAAAGTCTGATGGTGGTAAAATAATATAACAACTTTACCTGAATTTTAATTTCTCTACTTTACAAAATCTCTGTTATTTTGAACTATCATTTTGCTTTTTGCCCAGTTTTACTTGCTTTTACGAATTATCAATGCTTATTGTTCGACCATTTTTTCTATTGGGTGGTGTGTCCCATTGACTTGGTTTAACCTTATTTTCCTGAAGTCTATTTTTTGGTATGTATCTATTCAGGGTAGAGTCTCAAATGAAATTGTTTGAAGATTTTGAGATTCAAAGGAAAGGAGCAACCACTTGGTAGTTCACACCCAGTGTTGCTGATTTGCTGAATTCACCTTCTTGTCTTAAAGCAACAGCTGAGCTTGAAACTGTTCTACTGTATCTTGAAGATGATGATGATAGATACATAGATGATTGATCGATAATCATCAGATAGATGATAGAATATTTATATATACACGTGATTATCCCCCATTACACACATATCACACACACACACACACACACACACACATACGAGAGAGAAAGAAAGAGAGAGTTATTTATGCTGTTGTGGACATCAAAACTTCAGTGTAGGCTGGAGACCCAGAAATAGATGATGCTGTAGTTTAAGTTGGAAGGTAGCATGTGCTGGCAGAATCACCTGTTCTTCAGAGGTCAGTGTTTTTCTAATCAGGCATTCAACTGATTTGATAAGGTCAACTCACTTTATAGAGTATATTCTGCTTTATACAAAGTCTACTAATTTTTAAATGTTATTCTGTATAAAAAATACTTTTCAGAATTATCTAGATAATATTTGACCAAATATCTGCATACAGTGGAGAGCCAGACTGACTCCTAGGACTAACCATTCCAGCTGCAGATAGACCTAGAACCTGAGGATTAGAATTCTTCAAACATTCTATTAAACCAAACACAAGTATCATACAGTTAGCACATTCTGGAGTCCAAACTGTTAGTTTTCCACTAGATTTTTTTTTTCCTTCTCCCTTAGGGACCTGGATTGATCTGCATGCATGACCACTTGGAATAAAACCTGTGTTTCCAAGGGCGCCTTGGTGGCTCAGTGGGTTAAGCCTCTGCCTTTAGCTCAGGTCATGATCTCAGGGTCCTTCGATCAAGCCCCACATCAGGCTCTCTGCTCTTGTGGTGCCTGCTTCTCCCTCTTTCTCTGCCCGCCTTTCTGTCCACTTGTTATCTCTCTCTCTCTCTCTGTCAAATAAATAAAATTTAAAAAACAAAACAAAAACAAATGAAAAATCATGTTTCCAAGACTTTCTTAGACATAGCTATAGTCATGTTCCAAAATCTGACCAATGGAATGAAAAAAAAAATGTATGACTGTCTCTTCTAAGATGTGTCTTTAATAGGAATGTGTGGATGTTTTGTCCAGCTTTCTTTTTATCTAAATTGAATATGAAGTAAATCAACCTGCTAAGCATAGCAGAACAGATAGATTATAGAAAACTGTCTTCCTAATATATAGTCCTAGACTGCTTTCAGATTCAATTTGCCTAAGGAAGAAATATGTTTCTATGTTAATTAACTCACTGTTATATAGGGATTTTTATTACTCAAAGGTAAGTCTAACCTTAAATGATACATTTGTTGTGTATAAACTCTGGTGTCCAATCATAATGTGCCTTTCTACACATCTATACAAATTTTCTGACTTAAATAGAATGATCTACCAACTCATTATCTAACAGAATTCTTTTTCAGTGGTGTTTTATACAGACTACCAATTTCTTGGCATGAACTTCTAAATAATTATAAACATATTTCCTTTTCATTAACTAGCAAAAAAAAATAAAGATGCATTTACAAATCAACCTACCATCTATATTACAAATTGACACATTTTGAGATATTCCTAAAAGTATTTTAATTATTTAAATAAAATATCAAATAGCTCAAGACGTTTATCACTTTTAAGCTAAGATTTTTTTCTAACTCTTTTTAACCATGATAACTTTTTTTTTTAAATATGTTATTTATTTATTTGACAGACAGAGGTCACAAGTAGGTAGAAGCAGGCAGAGAGGGAGAAGCAGGTTCCCTGCTGAGCAGAGAGCCCAATTCGGAGCTTGATCCCAGCATGACCTGAGCTGAAGGCAGAGGCTTTCACCCACTGAGCCACCCAGGTGCCCAATCATGATAACTTAAAAAACAAAACAAAACAAAACAAAAAACAGTGGGGCACCTGGGTGGCTCAGTGGGTGAAAGTCTCTGCCTTTGGCTCAGGTCGTGGTCTCAGGGTCCTGGGATCAAGCCCCGCATCAGGCTCTCTGCTCAGTGAGGAGCCTGCTTCCTCCTCTCTCTCTGCCTGCTTCTCTGCCTACTCTGTCAAATAAATAAATAAAATCTTAAAAACAAACAAAACAAAGCAGTGAAGTTGAAGTCATCATATCCTTCATCACTTGAAGGACACTTGAGCTCTTTCCATATTTTCACTATTGTAGAAAATGCTGCTATAAACATTGGGGTGCAGGTATCCCACTGAATCAGTATCTTTGTATTCTTTGGGTAAATACCTCGTAGCACAATTGTTGGATCAGATGACAGTTCTATTTATAACATTTTAAGCAATCTCCATACGTCTTCCAGAGTAGATACACCAGTTTACATTTCCATCAAGAGTTTGAGTTAATTTTTCTCCTCATCCTTGCCAACACCTGTTGTTCCTTGTGTTGTTCATTTTATCCATTCTGACAGGTGTAACATGATATTTCATTGTAGTTTTGATATGTATTTCCCTAAATGAAGGATGTTAAGCATATTTTCATGTCTGTTGGCTATCTCTATGTCTTTTTTAGAAAATTGTTCATTTATGTTTTCTGCCAATTTCTTAACTGGATATTTGGGTTTTGGGTTTCAAGTTTATTTGGTTCTTTATATATTTTGGATACTAACCCTTTATCAGATATATCATTTACAAATATCTTTTCTCATTCTGAAGGTTGCCTTTTAATTTTGTTTGTTTCCTTTGCTGTTGCAGAGGCCCATTTTTGCTGATTTTCATAGTTCTCTGTGCTTCCTAGATTTGGATGTTTCTTTCCCCAGATTAGGGAAGTTTTCATCTATAATTTCCTCACACCTTCTGCCCCCTTTTCTCTCTGTTCTACTGGGACTCCCATAATACAAATGCTATTACATTTGATAGAGTCACTGAATACCTAAGTCTACTTTCATGATCCAAATCTTTTTTGTCTTTTGTTCAGTTTGTTATTTTCCATAATTCTATCTTCTGTATCATTTATACATTCATTTGCTTCTTCCATTCTTATGGTCATTACATCAAATTAGTTTCAAATCTGTTATTGCATTTTTCATTTCAGCCCATTTATTTTTTTTTTAACTCTGTCATCCTGTAGTAAGTGTTGTCTGATGTCTTCCATGCTTTTAAGCCCAGTTAGTATCCTTATGATTGTTGCTCTAAATACTGGATCAGGTATATTATTTATATTTGTTTCATTTAGATCTTTGGCAATGATCTTTCCTTCTTTCTTTTGGGATGAATTCCTCCATATTCACATTTTGTCCAGGTCTCTGTCTTCTTCTTTGTTCTAAGAAAGCCTGTATGTTTCCACCTCCTGAGAGTAATTGCTTTATGAAGAAGAGGTCATATAATGTCCAGGGCTTAATGCTTCAGGAAGTATCTCTGGTGGTTGTTGCATGCACTCTACTGGTTTTGTTGTTTGTTTGTTCGTTTTATTTATTTATTTATTTATTTATTTATTTATTTATTTATTTTGAATACACTACAATCAGGTCAGTCCTCTGCAGGGTTTTCTCCTTGCCTACAGTGAAGAGTGTTTGGAGCTTGGCCAGAGGGTGGTGAATTTTAACTGGGTGTGCTTGGTTCTTATTGTTAAAAGAGACTTGATACTATTTCAACTAGAGTTGAGCTTTGCAATACTCTATGGTCGGTAGGCATGATATGTGCAGTGGTTTGTGCTGGTTTTCTGGGGAAGGGGCCCACTTCACCGGTCCTTAGGCACAATTCCTTGAGAAAAACAGTACCAGTGGAACACATTGGGGTGGGGCTTTGTGTAAGCAGGTTAAGCAGCCAGTATTGCATTTTGCTTCTTACTAAAGTTGGTTTATGCGAGAGGTGAGAGAGGGAAATGGTGCCAGCTTACTCCTTTGTCCCCAGAGAGGGGAGTCTCTCTCAAAGTGCTCTCAGGAAGCATTTTTAGAGGAGCAAATAATTTCTCCTCCTGCATCACAGGCATTTTTCAGATTGCTGATTTGACACTGTATCTGGGTCACTTGCCTGCCTGAAGCAGCAAAATACATCTTGGTCTTTACCCTAGCCAAGCCTGCTGACTTTTGAATTTCCAGACTTCAGCAACATGATGTGGCAGGGACCTGCATTGGTACTTTGGGAAAGGGACTTGCCACACTGGAACTGATGTAGGTTTTACCCAGATGGCTTGCTCCAGAGCACAAGGACATGGGATTTGGAACAAGCAGATTAAATAGTCAGTGTCCAGTTAGCTGACCTAAGCAGGTATTTCTGCACCTGTACTGAGGGGTGGGAGAGGGAATTGGTGACCACCAGTTCTTTTGTCCACAGAGAGCAAGGCTACAACTCACACATGTGTTCCAAAAAGTATAGTCTCTCCCTGTGGCCCTTAGGCAATCCACAGATGGAGCCATTTGTCCTTGGGTTGTTTGCCTGCTTCCTCTCCAGCAGTAGCACAGTGGGTCTCCATCCCAGTCAAGCCTCTGGGGACCTCTAAAACTCCAGTCTTTGAGCCCTATTGGTTGCAAAAACTCCCAAAATTCAGCTTCTCTCATTTTCCCATCAATGGTTTTTGGGAAATGTTCTCTTTGTATCCCTGTGTGTTCCACTCCCCATTGCCTTTCTTCACAGCCAGGACTCCTTCTCCTTTGCAGCACTCACGATATGTTTCTCTCCCAAGCCATGTCTCCACACTTCCTACCTTCCATAATGTAGCTGCTTCTCCTCCTCTGTTTGTGCAATTTGTTCCAGCAGTCCTCAGTCCAATACTTGATTTCTTGAGTATTCAGAATAAATTGATAATTATCTAGCTGTGTTTGAGGAAAGAGACAAGCCTAGGGTTCTCCTATTACGCCACTATCTTACCTCCCCCCCGGTCCATATCTTCTAAATCACCAAATTTGCAAACTTAAAATTGTTTATGTTACCTTTTTAATGGCTGCAGGATCTATCGTGGATAGAAATGATGTTTTTCCTGACAGTGGTGATTTTAACTTCTTTTTATCTTTATCAATCTCACTGAAAATGAGAATGTATTAATTTAACTTTATTGATTTTTTTGTTGTTATTCTTCTGTCTCTGAGTTTATTGGTTATGCTCTTCTTTTTCTTCTTCATTGTTTCAAATTCATTTTGCTCTTTTCCCCTGGGCTCTTTTTATTTTTTATTTTTTAATTTTATTTTATTTATTTGACAGAGAGAGAGATCACAAGTAGGCAGAGAGGTAGGCAGAGAGAGAGGAGGAAGCAGGCTCCCTGCGGAGCAGAGAGCCCGACGCGGGGCTCGATCCCAGGACCCTGAGATCATGACCTGAGCCGAAGGCAGCGACTTAATCCACTGAGCCACGCAGGCAACCCTCCCCTGGGCTCTTGAGGTGAGAGATTATCAGTTTGAGCCTTTTACTATTTGTTAATGTATGGAAACCTAAATTTTCCTTTAAGCACTGTTTTTTCTTCAACCTAACAAATTCTGTTATATTGTGTTGTTGATGGATTGAGCATCTGCTAATGTCAGATTCTGTTGTCTAGTGATACTCAGTACTCCTATATCCTTATGGATTTTGTGTCTAGTATTTCTCAGTTGCTGAGAGTTGGTGTTGAAGTCCTTAACTCTAAATGTGGTATTGTCTATATTTTTTGTTACATGTATTTTGAAGCTTCAGTCTTTGACTCATATGTATTTTTTTTTGTAGAGTTCTCATTCTGCTTTATATATATATATATATATATATATATATATATATATATTGTTTGTTTGTTTACAGCATAACAGTGTTCATTGTTTTGGCATCACACCCAGTGCTCCATGCAGTACGTGCCCTCCCTATTACCCACCACCTGGTTCCTCAACCTCCCACCCCCCCCCCCGCCCCTTCAAAACCCTCTGGTTGTTTTTCAGAGTCCATAGTCTCTCATGCTTCATCTCCCCTTCCAGTTTCCCTCAACTCCCTCTCCTCTCCATCTCCCCATGTCCTCCATGTTATTTGTTATGCTCCACAAATAAGTGAGACCATATGATACTTGACTCTCTCTGCTTGACTTATTTCGCTCAGCATAATCTCTTCCAGCCCCGTCCATGTTGCTACAAAAGTTGGGTATTCATCCTTTCTGATGGAGGCATAATACTCCATTGTGTATATGTACCACATCTTCCTTATCAATTCATCCGTTGAAGGGCATCTTTGTTCTTTCCACAGTTTGGCGACCGTGGCCATTGCTGCAATAATCATTGGGGTACAGATGGCCCTTCTTTTCACTACATCTGTATCTTTGGGGTAAATACCCAGCAGTGCAATTGCAGGGTCATAGGGAAGCTCTATTCTTAATTTCTTCAGGAATCTCCACACTGTTCTCCAAAGTGGCTGCACTAACTTGCATTCCCACCAACAGTGTAAGAGCGTTCCCCTTTCTCCACATCCTCTCCAACACACGTTGTTTCCTGTCTTGCTAATTTTGGCCATTCTAACTGGTGTCAGGTGGTATCTCAATGTGGTTTTAATATGAAACTCCCTGATGGCTAGTGATGATGAACATTTTTTCATGTGTCTGATAGCCATTTGTATGTCTTCATTGGAGAAGTGTCTGTTCATATCTTCTGCCCATTTTTTGATATGATTATCTGTTTTGTGTGTGTTGAGTTTCAGAAGTTCTTTATAGATCCTGGATATCAACCTTTTGTCTGTACTGTCATTTGCAAATATCTTCTCCCATTCCGTGGGTTGCCTTTTTGTTTTGTTGACTCTTTCCTTTGCTGTGCAGAAGCTTTTGATCTTGATGAAGTCCCAAAAGTTCATTTTTGCTTTTGTTTCCTTGGCCTTTGGAGACATATCTTGAAAGAAGTTGCTGTGGCTGATATCGAAGAGGTTACTGCCTATGTTCTCCTCTAGGATTCTGAGAGATTCCTGTCTCACGTTGAGGTCTTTTATCTATTTCGAGTTTATCTTTGTGTACGGTGTAAGAGAATGGTCGAGTTTCATTCTTCTACATATCGCTGTCCAGTTTTCCCAGCACCATTTATTGAAGAGACTGTCTTTTTTCCATTGGACATTCTTTCCTGTTTTGTCGAAGATTATTTGACCATAGAGTTGAGGGTCCATATCTGGGCTCTCCACTCTGTTCCACTGATCTATGTGTCTGTTTTTATGCCAGTACCACGCTGTCTTGGTGATCACAGCTTTGTAGTAAAGCTTGAAGTCGGGTAACATGATGCCGCCAGTTTTGTTTTTGTTTTTCAACATTTCCTTAGCAATTCGGGGTCTCTTCTGATTCCATACAAATTTTAGGATTATTTGCTCCAGCTCTTTGAAAAATACCGGTAGAATTTTGATCGGAATGGCATTAAAAGTATAGATTGCTCTAGGCAGTATAGACATTTTAGCAATGTTTATTCTTCCAATCTAAGAGCATGGAACAGTCTTCCATCTTTTTGTGTCTTCTTCAATTTCTTTCATGAGTGTTCTGTAGTTCCTCGAGTACAGGTCCTTTACCTCTCTGGTTAGGTTTATTCCCAGGTATCTTATGGTTCTTGGTGCTATAGTAAATGGAATCGATTCTCTAATTTCCCTTTCTGTATTTTCATTGTTAGTGTATAAGAAAGCCACTGATTTCTGTACATTGACTTTGTATCCTGCCACGTTACTGAATTGCTGTATGAGTTCTAGTAGTTTGGGGGTGGAGTCTTTGGGGTTTTCCATATAAAGAATCGTGTCATCTTCGAAGAGAGAGAGTTTGACTTCTTCCTTGCCAATTTGGATACCTTTTATTTCTCTTTGTTGTCTGATTGCCGTTGCTAGAACTTCTAATACTATGTTGAACAAGAGTGGTCAGCGTAACAGTATTCATTGTTTTTGCACCACACCCAGTGCTCCATGCAATACGTGCCCTCCCTATTACCCACCAGCTGGTTCCCCAACCTCCCACCCCTGCCCCTTCAAGACCCTCTGGTTGTTTTTTGGAGTCCATAGTCTCTCATGATTCATCTCCCCTTCCAGTTTCCCTCAACTCCCTTCTCCTCTCCATTTCCCCATGTATTTAGAATTCTTATCCCTTCTTTATAAATAGATTCTTTTACCATTATCTGTATCCTGCTTCGTATTTAGTCATATTTCACCTAGTATTTTCTTTATCTGATATTTACATGTTATTTTTACTCTTACCAATTTTGCATGATATAACTTTTTACATTCTTTTTTCCCACAATCAGATTGTTAAGTTTGAAGTATGTTTCTTGTGGACAGTATACAGTTGCTTTTTTAAAAATATACTTCTTTAATCTCTTCCTTTTTTGGTGTATTTAGACACTTCTATTTTAAGTAATATGTTACAGTTTCACTGCCTTTTTATGATGGTTTTATTTCCTATTTCTCATTTTTCTTTTTTCTGAGATTCCTATAAATGATATGAACATTTTTATATTTACATTTTGTTTTACTTACAATGTTTATTGTGTATTACTTTGTATAATTTTCTTAGGAGTTGTTATAGGTATTACCACATACATAAATAAATTATCAGTCATTGGTGTTGATATTTTACCAGTTTGAGTGAAGAGTAGAAGCTTACGTCCATTTATGTTTCTTTATCATCATAATTTAAAAAATAATTTTCATATTATAATCATCATAATAATATAATCATCATAATTTTAAAAATTTAAAATTTCCTAAATATTTCCTCTATATGCATTGAGTATCACATCTGATGTTGTTTAACTTTTGCTTCAACTGAAAAATATAATTCTATTGTTCTAATTTAAATTCTGAAGGGCCCAGACTTGTGTTATCATTTTCTTTCAGTTTTGAAGGCTATTTTTGGGCATTCTTTATTGTTTGATCTGCTGGGAAAATATTCTTTTAGCTTCCTTTTGCCTGGAAATACCTTTATTTCTTCTTCATTATTGAAGGATAGTATTGAGTAGTTTTGGGTTTGACAGTTCTCCTTCATCATTTGAAAAATGCTAAGATAGATCTTAAAAATTTTCATGACAAATATATATATATATCCGTAGTGATGGATATTAGCTAGAAAAAGCAATTATTTTCTAAAGTAAAATGCCATTGTCTTAGAGACTCTGTGGTGTCACATAAAATCTGTTATTCTAATGGGTGTTCTCTATGAGGAACACATCATTTTTCTTTGCTTCTTTTAAGAGTTCCCCTCCTCCCTTTGGTATTATAAAGTTTAGTTATGATTTTTCTTGGTGTGGATTTATTTAGATTATTCCTCATTAAGATTTATTCAGCTTCTCAAGTTGATTTTTGCAGCACTTTTATGAAAGTTACTTTACCATCTTTGTCAGATAATTCCAACATCTGACTCTTCTGAATATTAACACCAGTTGATTTTTTTTTTTTAACTTAAATTCTGGCTGCTTGAGTTTATGTTGAATGATTTTTAACTGTATTCTGAACATTTAATTGTATTCTGAACATTTACCTTGGGAGACTGCTTACTGTATCATTCAGTCATTTTGTTCAGTATCGGTGTATGTGTACTTTCTTATTTTGATGGGCTTTAGTTTCATGACAGCTGTTTTTGTTTTGTTTTGTTTTGTTTGAGTCCAGGCCAAGGATATTTTAGTATACTTTATTTTTCTAGTTGTATAATAAAAACTTCTCTTGAATCTTAGTTAATAATGTTTACCTAGGCAGAAGGAGCTTCCCTGGATCACTTGTTTTTGCTGGGCAACCTTCAAGGTGATTTAGGTCAAAGACACTGATACTAAGTCACATTATTCTGCTGGTTGGAGTGTCAAGAGCACCAGGTATCATACCAATGTTGTTGTGGACAGGTTAGGCCACTTACCAGGGCAATGGTTATGGAGCAAGAATTAAAAGATTGCGTTTTCACTACTGCCACTGTTGCCCCCAGCTAGAATCACCTGATAGAACCTTAGTTTGAAGTGAGTTTTGAGGTTCTGAACTAAGTTGCTATTAGGCTTCCTGTTTCCAAATCACTTTGCCAGAAATAGAAGGCATTTTGGAGATGTTTTATTCATGTCAGTTGTCATTGCCAGGTTGCAGGTGCCTCTAACATACAATTTGGGATTGTATGGAAAACAGAAAACCCAAGAAATTCCCTACATTCTTGTTACCTAAGTCTCTAATTGGCCCAACTTCTTTCCAGCTTTCAGTCTTTTAACCATTATCTGTCAAATACCTTCTGATTTGTTAGTTGTATTTTGTGGGAAAATCAGGGAAAAGTGAATATGTCATCTTGTTTTGAAAACAGAAGTTATACTAATTAAGATATATATGTATATATATAATATATTTAGTCTTATCTGTGTTTTGATATGTCTGTTACATAATTTGAGCAATACCACAGGTAATAGTAACTCATTCTAACCAACTCCCTTTTCTCTCTTCTTCAAACTACACAGTTTCACTCCTTTATATATATAATCTTAGTATTCATTATGTCCTTCTTATATAAGCTTAAATTCCTCTCTTTGATTTGTTAATTTTAATTCTTTATCAATAATTAACAAAGGATCAAATATATTGATTTTTTTTAAGATTTTTTTTATTTATTTATTTGACAGACAGAGATCTCAAGTAGGCAGAGAGCAGGCAGAGAGAGAGGAGGAAGCAGGCTCCCTGCTGAGCAGAGAACCCAATGCGGGGCTCGATCCCAGGACCCTGGGATCATGACCTGAGCCGAAGGCAGAGGCTTTAAACCACTGAGCCACCCAGGTGCCCCAAATATATTGATTTTATCAGACTTTCAATATAGCTCTTTTCTTCTCCTGTGTTACAATATTCCTCTATTGCCATACTGTCTCCACAGTATTTTATCATTTTTATTCTTGTTTTCTTGTTCTTTACTATATAGCTAAATACATTTGATGTTTAAAAAACAATTTTTTTTTATTTTTTATTTTTTTTTTTTTTACTGTAGCATATTGCTACTCTAAGTTTGACCTATGGAAGATACCAGTGCAGAAACTGGTTTAAGAACAATATAAATTCAGAAACACAGATAAATACAGAAAATTAATCTAAGTAATATTTAAACTTTTATAGAAATAGGATTAAGACCCTTCAGGATTTATTTTGCATTTTACCTAAATATTGGTTCTAAAGGATTGGGAATATTTAAACATCTCTGATTCCTTCATGTCATACCTAGGTAGTTGCCTTAACGCAATGCCATCTGGGTTCACAGAAAAGCAATTGTCAGCTACAGGTTTCTAATCTCAGTGACATATTTAATTTAAAAGACAGAATCTGTCTAAAGACCAAAGGAGAACCAATGTAAGAAATATAACTAAGAACACATGATAATTCTAATCTGTTATTATACAGTTTACTTTTGAGAGCATGTTGGTTGATTTTATTTCTTCTAATCACCCCACAGAGAGACCTTTGGTAAATCTAACATTTTGGCTCAATTCTATTCTTCTTAGAGTTAAAACAAATAAACAAAAAATGGCAACAGTAAAAAAAAAAGCTGTATGGAAATTTTCTTTTAGGATTGATCATGAGAGAAATAGCTGAGTATTATTCTCTTGCTATAAAAATATTCTCTCAGGAAAAGAACAATGGCATTTTCCCTTTCTTATTATTTGTTTATCTCCACACATTTTATCCATGATTTTTCCCTTCTTTCTGTTAAATGTTTCATTGTGAAATTGACCTCCACAGGAAAAAGTTTTTGTTTCATTCATAATACTCAGCTATAGGAGAGAGCACAGATAAACTTGCCAAAGTCTCAATTTTTATTATTTCCAGGAAGATTGAAAGAGAAAAGAATAATGAAACTATTTCTACAATTAGGCCATGCAGGAGCTGTTACAATCAGCACCATTTTAACCACATGAAATAAATTCCTGATCAAGTCTATTGTTCCTTTAGGAATGTTTAAAAATTCAGAGGAATTAGAATTCTTTACTGAGCATCAATGTATTTTTCTTGCCTGTTATATGATTATAATTATATACCTGGTACAAGACTTTCTGGTAAGATAAAGGATATATTCTATGAGAGAAAACATAGTTTTAAGTGATCGCATCATTTTCAACATTCATTTTGGAAACTTTTCCAAAACAGTTATTATTTTACAACCAAACACATTCAGACGAAATACATCATTTAATTAAACAAATCAGCCAATAATGTCCTTATGACCCCTTTCTCCATTTTTTATTAATAAGTGTTTTACTTTGTAATAGTTATGATTATGAATCAAAGAACAACTTTTGAGTTTTAAAGAATATCATAAGTCCAACCATGGAGTGCTTTTTAGTTCAATTATGTCATTGCCGTAATAAAAGAAATAATCTGATTCATTGTGGAACTGCCAACTAATTCATAGTTCCAACAAAGTAATATATTTTTAGTCAAAATGGACACTTACCTGAACAGTAAGGATTATTTCAAATCCCTAAGGGTACCCCTAAGGGTAGACATACATTTATGTAGTCCTTTGTTCTTTGTCCATATCCATTAATATGTTCCTAAGGCCAATGTCCAAGAAATCACTGCTTTTGTTTTCTTTAGAAGTTTTATGGTTTCAGGTCTCATATTTAGGTCTTTAATCCATTTTAAATTTATTTTTCTGTGTGGTTTAAGGAAGTGTTACTTTTCTTTCTTTTTTTTTTTTTTTTTTTTTTTTGCATGTAGCTGTCCATTTATTCCAGCACGATATTGAAGACTGTCTTTTCCCCCACTGTGTATTTTTGTCTACTTTTCACAGATTAATCACCACGTAAGCACTGGCTTATTTATCTATCCTATCCTATAGGATCTCTATCCTATTCCACTGATCTATGTGTTCATTTCTGTGCCAGTAATGTACTGTTTTGATTACTATAGCTTTGTAGTGTAGCTTGAAATCTGTAATTGTTATTCTTTCAGCTTTTTCTTTCTCAAGGTTTCTGTGGCTGCAACTTAATTGTTTTTAACGCCTTTAATTTTTAGAGAAGTTTTAGTTTCACAGCAAAATTGAGAAAGTAAAAATTTTCCTATATATCCCTTGCCCCCACACTTGCATAGTCCTATTATTGACATCCCCCACAAGAGTGATACATTGTTTAAAATTAGTGAATTTATATTAACACATCATAATCATCCAAAGTCCATGGTTTAAAATAGGATTCACTCCTGTATATTCTATGGGTTTTGACAAATGTAAAATGATATTCATTAAAGTATTCATCATTATAGTATCACACAAAATATTTTACTCTAAAAATATTCCTCTCTGACTATGAAACACTTCCTACAAGCCAATCACAACTACTCATATTTTGTCCGCATAGTTTTGCTTTTGCTACAATATCCTGTAATTATATAGGACATAGCCTCAGATTGGCTTCTTTCAATTACAAATATGTATTTAAATTTCCTCCATGTTTTTTGATGGCTTGATGGCTCATTTCTTCTTGTGCTGAATAATAGTCCATTGTTTCATATTTATTTATTCAGCTACTTAGTGAAATTTTGGTTGTTTCCAAGTTTTGGCAATTATAAATAAAGCTGTTCTAAACTTAATTTTTAGGTCATTGTGTGGACATACATTTTCAACTCCTTTAGGGAAATACGAAGGAGCATTTATTGATTGTTAATAGCACTCTTAGCTTTCTAAGAAAATACCAAATTATTTTCCAAAGTGGCTATTACATATTCCATTTGTACTGGCAATAAATAAGGTTTTCTGTTCCACATCAAGAGAGCATTTGGTGTTTTTTTGGCATTGTCAGTAGTTTGCATTTTGGTCATTCTAATAGATATGTAATTGTATTTCATTGTTATTTTAATTTACATTTCCCTGATGACATATAGTATGGGGTATCATTTTATATACTTATTTGCTATATATAAATATCCTTTGGTGTGGTGTCTAAAAACATCTTTGGTCCAGTTTATAATTAGGTTGTGGGTTTTTTTGTTGTTGTTATTGTCAAGTTTAGGAGTTCTTTACACATTTTGTATAACAGTCCTTTATCAGATGAGTCTTTTGCAAATATATGCTCCCAGTCTGTGGTTTGTCTTCTCATTCTCTTGACATTGTCTTTCACAGAATAGAAGTTTTCAATTTTAATTGAGTTCAGCTTATCTATTCTTTATTTCATTAATTCTCCTTTTGCTATTGTATCTAAAAAGATATCACCTTACCCAAGGTCATCTAGATTTTCTCTTTTGTCAAACCTAGGATTTTAATAATTTTACATTTTACATTTAGGTCTTTTACACATTTTGAGTTAGTTTGTGGTAAAAAGTGTAAGATCTATCTAGATTCATGTTTTGTATGAGGATGCCCAGTTGTTTCAGGACCATTTGTTGAAAAGACTATATTTGTTTCATTATGTTATTTTTGTTTCTTTGTCAAAGATCAGTGAATAGTACTCATATGGGTCAGTTTCTGGGCTCTCTACTCTGGTCCATCAATTTAATTTTCTGTTCTTTCTCTAATACCACACAGTCTTGATTACTGTAGCTATGTACTTAATCTTGACATTGAGTAGGGTAGGTCTTCCAACTCTTCTTTTTCAATGTTGTGTTGGATATTCCACATATTTTCCTCTCTCTATGACTTTAGAGTCAGTTTTTCAGTAGGCACAAAATAGCTTAATGTAATTTTTGTTGGAATTGCATTAAATCTGTAGATCAAATTTGGAAGACATACGTTTTGACAATGTTGAGACTTTGAATTTTTGCATATGGAACATCTCTCTAATACTTAGTTCTACTTTGGTATTGAGATTTATAGTTTTCATCATAAAGATTTTGTATATATAATGTAAGATTCATCCTAAATATTTAATTTTCATTTGCTAATGTAAATGACATTGTGTTACTATTTTCCCGTTCCACTTGTTTAGTGTTGTTATGTGGGAAATTGACTTTTCTATATTAACGTTGCATCCTGAAATCCTCTTTAGCTTCAGGAGTGTTTTTGTTTCTTTGTGTCTCTCATGCCGTCACATAATTGTGTAATCTGCAAACAAAGACAGTTTATTTCTTCCTTCCTAATTGGTGTACCTTTTATTTGGCATTTTTGCTTTATTGCATTAGCTAAAACGTCTAGGGTGATGTTGAAAAGGCAGAGTTAAAGGGGATATCCTATCCTTGTACATGATTACAGAAGAAAGTTTCAATTTTTTCATCAGTTGAGTTAGTTTTTGGTAAAAAGTTGAAACAACAAGTTTATACATTATGCAACATTCACAAGTATAGCTCCCATCTGTCTGACACATGACTATTACAACACCATTGACTAAATCACTTATGCTATGCATTTTATTTCTGTGACTTATTCACTCCATATCTGGAAGCCTGTATCTCCCACTCCCTTTCACCTGTCTTGCCCAACCTCCACCCCTTTCCCATCTGGCAACCATCAGTTTATTGTCTATATTTATAGGTCTAGTTCTACCTTTTGTTTGATTGTTGTTGTTATTTAGATTCTGCATTTGAGAAAAATAATATACTATTTGTCTTTCTCAGTTTTACTTATTTCACTTACCATAATACCCTCTAATACCCATAATTCTATAATACCCTCTAGCATAATACCTTATTTCATTTAGTATAATAGCCATGTCACAAGCAGCATGAACTCATTCATGTTTATGGCTGTGTTATATTCCATTATATATATTTATACCACATCTTCCTTATTTATTTGTCTGTTTATGGACACTAAGGTTGCTTCCATATCTTTACTTATGTAATTAATGTTGCAGTAAAGATAGAGGTACATTTATCTTTTTGAATTATATTTTCATTTTCTTTGGGCAAACATAGAATTACGGGGTTATATAGCATTTCTATTTTTTAATTTTTTGAGGAACTCCATATAGTTTTTCACAATGGCTATACCAATATGCATTCCTACTAACAGTACATGACGGTTCATTTTTCTCCACATCCTCACCAACACTTATTATTTCATGTCATTTTGAATTTGGCCATTCTTACAGATGTAAGGTAATATCTCATTGTGGTTTTGATTTGCATTTCCCTGAAGATGATAAGTGATGATGAATATCTTTTCATGCATTTGTTGGCTTTTTTCATGTCTATTGTCTTCCATAGGTCTTATTTTCCAATAATGTACTTTAACTCTCTATATACCTTTTTATTTAAAGTGGGTCTTTTTGGACCCTCCTTCAGCAATCTCTCTTAATTGGTCTGCTTAGATCATTGACATTCTAAGTTGTTATAAATACAGTTGAATCAACATCTGCTACATTTTTTATTATATTCTATTTTTTGCCCTTGTTCTTTGTTTCTTTTTATCTTCATTATTTTTCCACCTTTTATATTTTTAATAAAACATTTTATGTTATTCTATTTTCTTTTCTTTCTTGGCATATCTTTGAAAAGCTATACTTTTCAAAGAACTTCTAAAATTGTTATCCTAGAATTGTAAATTCTGTGTTTTCCAAGTTGTCCCTACACATGGAAGGTCCCAGTGGCCACCTTATTCAGGACTCAGTTCCTCTGTTTCTATAAACCAGGAAAAATGTAATGTCTCCTTTATAGTTGGGCATTTTGGCTACATTCCTAATATTTTTCAATCAGCTGCTTATGGAAGAAGACAATATATGCTTTAAGCCCTGAGAAGGAACCAGTCCTGTTAATACTTGGATTTAAGATATCTGTGTTTCAGAACTATGAGAGAATAAACTTCTACAACTCACAAGGTCAAATGTTTTTGTTTTTTTTTTTCCAGTGTACTCTGCTGAGCTGCACAATACTTATTGGAACTTCTCTATATTATTATAGATGACATAGAGGCATTTTCAGTTTAAAATTACTTGATAGCTATTTCTTCAAAATCCTAGCAATGTTTTAATGATTTTTCACTCTAAGAGATTATGTATTAGCCACTGTGTCAGGTAAATTTTAAACCCCAAATTCCAATGATTATCATTGGGGGTGTTTTAGAAATCTACCAAATGATTTGGTTAGAATACTTCCATGGGATGGCTATTGTCAAATGATTTTTATATCATTCTGGCTGTGTTCTCAAATGGGGATGAAAGAGATAACTCTTTGTCTTTTCCTCTTATTTTTAATTTTTATTTTGGTTACTTCGGTGCTCATCATAACAAATGTATTCCTTAATCCTCATCACCTATTTCATCACTACCCCCACCCCATCCCCTCTAGTAACCATCTGTTTGTTTCCTCTAGTTAAGAGTCTATTTCTGGTTTATTTCACAGTC
Source organism: Meles meles (assembly GCF_922984935.1). Taxonomy (NCBI): domain Eukaryota; kingdom Metazoa; phylum Chordata; class Mammalia; order Carnivora; family Mustelidae; genus Meles; species Meles meles. The sequence goes on along the minus strand of NC_060069.1, from coordinate 128,036,856 downwards.
TTCTCTCTCCCTTTCTCTCTCTCTCTCTCTTTTTTCCCCTGTGCTCATTTTTTTTCTTTCTTAAATTCCACACATGAGTGAAAGCATATGGTATTTGTCATTCTCCAACTGACTTATTTCACTTAGCATTATAATCCCTAGGTCCATCGATGTTGTTGCAAATGGAAAGACTTCACTATTTTTTTTTTAAGATTTTATTTATTTATTTGACAGAGAGATCACAAGTAGGCAGAGAGGCAGGCAGAGAGAGAGGAGGAAGCAGGCTCCCTGCCGAGCAGAGAGCCCGATGCGGGACTCGATCCCAGGACCCTGAGATCATGACCTGAGCCGAAGGCAGCGGCTCAACCCACTGAGCCACTTCATTATTTTTAAATGGCTGAATAATATTCCATTGCAATTGTATACCACTTCTTTTTTATCTATTCATCAATTGATGAACACTTGGACTGCTTCCCTAACTTGGCTATTGTGAATAACGCTGCTATAAAATTAAGGGTTCATGTATCCCTTTGAACTAGTATTTTTGTGGTCTTTGGGTAAATACCCAGTACTGTTATTGCTGGATAATAGAACCAGATGGCTTCTACGTAAATTCTCCCAATACCAAATATTTAAAGAAGAGTTAATACTTAGTTTTTTTTAATATTTAAAAAAAATGAGGAAGGGAAACTGCTACATTCATTCTATGATCCCACCATTGACCTGATACCAAACCCAGATAAAGACTCCACTAAAAAAGAAACCTATAGACCAGTATTCCAGATGAGCATGAATGCAAAAATCTTCAGTAGAATATCAGCAACTCAAACCCAACAATACATTTAAAAAAATCATTCACCTTGATCAAGTGTGATTTGTTCCTGTGTTGCCAGGGCATTCAATATTCACAAATCAATCAATGTGTGATACACTGCATTAATAAAAGAAAGGATAATAACCATATGATCTTTTCAATAGTTGCAGAAAAAGCATTTGATAAATACAACAACCATTTGTGATAAAAACCCCAACAAAGTAAGGATAGAGGGGAATATACCTTAAAATCATAAAGGCCATATACCAAAATATACCAAGCATACCAAAATATATGCCATACTACAGCTAACATAATTCTCTATTGGGAAAAATTGAGAACTTTTCCTCTATAGGAATTAGACAGGATATTCACTCTCACCCCTGTTATTTAGCATAGTACTAGAGGTCCTAGTCACAGCAATCTGACAACAAAAAGAAATAAAAGACATCCAAGTCATCAGGGAAGAAGGCACACTTTCACTATTTGCAGGTTATATGATACTATTTGTAGAAAATCTACAAGAAACTCCTAGAACTCACACAAGAATTCAGTAAAATTGCAGAATACAATATCAAAATAAAGAAATCTATTGCAATTCTATATACTAACAATGAAACAGCAGAAAGAGAAATCAAGGAATGGATCCAATTCACAATTGCAACAAAATACATAAGATACTTAGGAATTAACCTAACCAAAGAGGTGAAAAATCTATACTCTGAAAACTATAAAACACTGATGAAAGAAATTGAATATAACACAAAGAAATAAAAAAAAATTAAAAAAAAATAAAAAAGCTTCCATGCTCATGGACTGGAAGAAAAAAAAATATTGTTCAAATGTCTTTACTACCCAAAACAATCTGCATATTTAATAAAGTTCCTATCAAAATACTACTAGCGTTTTTCACAGAGCTGGAACAATTGTGTTCTAAAATTGTGTGGAACCACAAAAGAATCTGAATAGCCAAAACAATCTTGAAAAAGAAAATCAAAGCTGGAGGCATCACAATTCCAACTTCAAACAATATTACCAAGCTGTAGCCATGAAGGCAGTATGGTATTGGCACAAAAACAGACACATAGATCAATGAAACAAAATGGAAAACCCAGTAAAGGATCCACAACTATATGTAAAACTAATCTTCAACAAGGCAGGAATTAATATCCAATGGGAAAAAGCCTCTTCAATAAATGGTGTTGGGAAAACAGGACAGCAACATGCAAAAGAGTGAAATGGACCACTTTCTTATACCATATGGAAAAATAAATTCAAAATGGATGAAAGACCTAAATTTGAGACAGGAAACCATCAAAATCCTAGCAGAGAACGCAGGCAGTAACCTCTTAGACATTAGCCACCGCAACTACTTTCTAGATATGTCTACTGAAGCATGGGAAACAAAAACAAAAATGACCTATTGGGACTTCATCAAGTTAAAAAATAATTTTTCTAGACAGCAAAAGAAACAACAAAACTAAAAGGCAATCTTTGTAATGAAAAAGATATTTGCAAATGACAGCTGATAAAGGATTAGTATCCAAAATACATAAAGAAGTTTTAAAACTCAACACACCACAAATGAATTAATCCAGTCAAAAAATAAGAAGTCATGAATAAACATTTTTCCAAAGAAGATATACAGATTGCCAACAGACATATTAAAAGTTGCTCAACATCATTCATCATCAGGGAAATACAAATCAAAACTACAATGAGATACCACCTCATACCCGTCAGAATGGCTAAAATTAACAAAAGAGGAAACAAAAGGTTTTGGCAAGGATGCAGAAAAAGGGTAACCCTCTTTCACATTGGTAGGAATGCAAACTGGAGCAGCCACTCTGGAAAGCAGTATGGAGTTAAAGAAACGGCTGTCCCCTACAACACAATTGCAATACTAGGTATTTACTCAAAGGATACAAAATACTGATTTGAAGGAATACATGCACCACAATGTTTATTAACAATAGCCAAAGTATGAAAAGAATTCAAGCATTCACTGACTATTGCATGGATAAAGAAGTGGTGTATGTATATGTGTGTATGAATCTAAATGTAATAGCATGCACACAAACACGTGTGTGTGTGTGTGTGTGTGTGTGTGTGTGTGTGTGTATAAATGGGATATTACTCACCCATCAAAAAGAATGAAGAATAAATTATTGCCATTTGGAATAACATGACTTGGGCTAGAGAGTATTATGCTAAGTGAAATAATTTAGAGAAAGGAAAATACCGTATGATTTTATTCATATGTTGAATTTAAGAAACCAAACCTATGAACATATGGAAAAAATAAAAGAGAGAGGGACAGACCAGAAAGCAGACTCTTAACTATAGAGAATAAGTTAAAAGTTTCTGGAGGAAAGGTGGGAGGGGGAACAGGTAAGTGGGTGATTGGTATTAAGTAGTGTACTTACAATGATGAGCACTTGGTATTGTATGTAACTGATGAATCACTAGATTCTATGCCTGACACTAATGCTATTCTGCATGTATGTTAACTAACTGGAATTTAAATAATAACTTGAAAAAAAAAGACAGATAAATTTCTAAAAAAATACAATGACCACAACCCTGTCAATATATAAAATATAACTCGAGTAGTCCTGTGATTATTTTGACTTGTAATTTGAAGTTTTCACAAAGTAACCTCCAGACCCAAATGTTTTCAGTTGACAGTTTTACAAACAATAAAAGAAAGATTTACAGCAGCTTTACACAACTTCTAGAAAGAAACTGAATAGTTTGTTGATTTTATAAGGCAAATACAATCCAGATACTAGAATCAGACAGAAGAAAGAAAGAAAAAAAAGAAAGAAAGAAAGAGCATGAGAAGAAAAGGAAAAAAAGCAAAGAAATAAGAGCAGGAAAAGAAAGGAAAGAAGGAAAAAAGAAAGAAAGTTAAGAAGAAAGGGAAAGGAAGAAAGAAAGATTGATTCACACATCATCTTTGCTTCTTGTCTGTCATATTTGAATAAAAATCTCATAGACTTCTCAATTGAATTACCATTCTTTCACAATTTTTTAAAAAGTCATACTCCACCAGTGGTTTAAATGGCACTCATGAAGATAATGGAATCCTTTTTATTAGCTTTATGTGATTCTTTTTATGCATGTGGTTAGAATGCAATAGTGTCACAGAATCATATGCACTAATTTAATATTATAAGTAATGGTGATGAACTCATTGAAGTACTGGCTTAAATTTTAGAATATGTATTTATTATTTCTCTAATTTAAAAAAATACTGAGATACTCTATAAATGTTAAATCTCCTTGATTTATTTACAGCTTCTATCTAGCTACAAAATAGCCTAAAACATCAAGGATTGTAATATCATCTATAATAAACAATCTATAAAGCTCAAAATAAAATATGTCATCCAACCTTTTTAAAGTAAAATATCAATGAAATATAGATGGAGAAGTTTTGTTTTTCCTTGGTGAGTAGAGAGTAAATGAAAATGAATGAGATGGAAAAAGGTATATGAAATTGTACATTTTGCTTGTGTCATGATTAAAAAAAATAAATCAATGACAGCTTTTCTTTAGAAGAATTTTTTGTTTTCTCTGGAGTACATAGTTTTGATGAAATTGATTTTTCTCAATCACTGTCAGAGTTGTTCTGTGTATTTCACTAACAACAATAGTTTTTCTCATAGGGCAAAATTTATGAAATATTCCCAGGTGAGAATAGATGTGACGTGTAATATAGGTATATGAACCAAGACAGGCTTACTTAAAAATACTTATAGCTAAAAATATGAACATGTATAAATGTAATAATATATCTTCATACCATTAATACCACTTTATTCATTTTCTGTGTATAATACACAAATGCCACAGTACAAAAACAAAAACAAAAAAACACATGTTGAAATGAAGCTATCATCAATATAGGTTCTTGAGTGACGATAATAAATATGGCCTTAACATTTCCTCAAGTGAAATAAAAAATGAATGAGAAAATTGTACTGTCTTTGGTCACTGAGGTGTTGAGTTTGTTTAATAACATAGTAGCATATGTTACACTATATATTTCTAACGCAATAACTAACAAAAAATGGGTTTCATCAAGAATAAAGCTTGTTTTCTCAGCCATGTAATATATTTTTTCTTGCATGGAATTATCACAAAAATTATAATAATAATATTCTCTTTAATATGTATGTAAATGAAAAATCATCAGATCTTTATTTTTTTGGTATCTATAGCATAAGAATTGCCTAAAAAAACTTTGGGATCACTTCTGCCCTGCTTTGTACATGTAGCATGGTGGAAGAATTAATTTTTGCTGAGATAAACCACTAAAGTTTGAGATTGGATATTATGGCAGCATTTGCTAGCCCTTCCTGACTAAACCTCAATCTTAATATTTATTTTAAATTATATTCAACTATTACATTTTATAATTCTATAGTTGTGCAATTATATATATTATATGCTATCATTATGTAATAATTGTTTCCCATCTTTACATATTGTTGCTCTGCTTAATTAGTTTTCTGGAAAACTTCAAGATTCTTTAAATTGGGGCCCTTCAATTTTTTTTTTTTTAATATTACATGTTGTTTTCTTTGGTATCTCCAGTACATACATGGATGGGCAAATTTATTTTTAGCTCCCTTGAAGAAATCTTCAACAGTTTCACATATATTCATAATGTGTTAAAACACACACACACACACACACACACACACACAAACACACTAAGCCAAATACTGTGTGGCCAAATGTATATATGGAGATGAATAGATAATAAAGATAATTGAATTTTATTTTTAATTTTTGTGTAAATTTCATTTATTAAAAAAACTATAAGAGCTTTTATACTTTGGAAATAAATTATAAGTATTCATGACAAAGTAAAATGCAAAAGGAATACTGCCCTTAATTATTCTTCCTCATGTGGAAAAACAGTACTTTAGTTCCGGCCACTTACAACATTCTGAAAAGATGTTTTGTAGATAATGATCCATCTTGAGGGTATTTAAAGAAAACATAATAGAACTACTGCTCAAAGGGCCATGGCAGTAACAGAACGCCATAGATTGTACCTAATAAACAACAAGGGATTATTAAAATCTTCAAAATGTTGTACACAAAGTAAATTATAAAAACCCTCCCTAGCTTTTCATACTGTAGGGTTACTAAGCAACCAAGAAAATATATATATGCCTTGTAAAATTTCTACATGGAGCTTAAGATACCTATCAAAACTCAATATAAAACTTATTTTTTTCATTTCCTAAAAATGAATATTTGACAAATTTAATTTCCTGGAAATAATTAATATAAATAGGATTGTCAAACTTCCAGGGTAATTCAGCATTTATTTACAAAGATTATAGGTGCTCCTTTAAATTCTAATTTAAAAAATAGTAACTAGAAAACACTGACTTGTCTTAGATAACTTGTTCTCTATGTCATCATGTGGAAGTCAGTTCTGATGGACATATATCAAATCTGGTCATTTTCTTCTATTGTTTCTGAAATAGCCTAAAATTCAAATATTTCAAAAAGTAATGATTGTGATATATTTATTATTCTCACTAATATTAAAATATTATTATATAAATAACTATTAATGTCTATGAAGGCAAATGTATCTTCAAACCAAGTATTTAATTAATGGTCTTATTCAAAAGTTTAAAAAAATGAAAACATTTGAAAGGCAAAATTCTTTGTTTTTTGTTTCTTTAATAGGAATGGAATACTCTTACAGGAAAATTCTTACTATCTTTGCTGCTTCATGTACTTTCAGGAAACATCAATTTTACTGCTAAATGTTATCTCTTAACCTTAACATATTTTTCCTTCACAATAGAACCATAAGGGGGTCTTGGATTAATAAATTCAAAACCTAATATAACTGATTTTAATTTTAAGAATAAAACTGCTAATGGGTGCCTGCTGTGGCTCAGTTGATTAAGCATCTGCCTTCTGCTCAGGTCATGATCCCAGGGTCCTGGGATCTAGTCCCACATGGGGCTCCTTGCTCAGTGGGGAGCCTGCTTCTTCCTCTGCGCCCCCCACCCCCTGCCGACAAATGTAAAATCTTAAAAAGAAAAGAAATAAAGCTTCTAAATCTGTCACCGTTTGGGGAAATGTTTTGGATTCTCATGATACTTTCAACAGTTTAGTTTTAAAAGAATAACCTAGTTATTTATTGCTTTATTTCAAGATTGACTGCTGAAACTATTTCCCACCAGTTCACAAACTTACTATATTGCATGAAATTGTACTTTTTTGTATGTTGAAATTTGTAATTCTCTCCAACCTTCTCACAATTTTACTTTTTCACCTCACCATATAATAAATGTTTGGGAAATCTGTTGTTTTAATTTATCTGATATCATTCAGTTCACCGCAGTTTTATTAATCACGAATGAGTTTCATTCATTCATTGTTACAAAATTTAATTTACTCATAAGTGAGACTGATTCATCTGAGAAACGTTGCCAACAGCAAGCACAAGTGCAATCTTGACGCTAATAACCTGTGGGGTTTTAAATCACCAGTTTCATGAGGAAACATCAGTATATGTAAACAAAGAGAACTCAAATTTGCAAGTTAGTGGGTCCACCTAGATCTTCCCTAAGGCAGATGCATTTATCTCGCTTTTCAGTCAATCATTACTGGACTGATTTTTCATCTCTGCTGGATTTTAGCCTTGGTTTCCCCTTTTTAGTTGTTATTTATCCAAGAAACTCAATTCAAACATATGGATCACCTCTTCACATTGGTTTCCCAAAGACCCACTGTTAGAGTGTGAATATATTCCACAAATTGTATTATAATGCTTTGAGTAATATAGGTGCAAAGCACCACAAATAACTTTATAATGTGACTAATCTTGGAATCATTCCAGTTTTTGTTGTTGTTGTTGTTTTGTTTTTGTTTGTTTTTTTGATATAACAGAGCCTTTCTCAATGGCTATTCCTTTGAGCCTTAGTTATTTTTTCAGGCATTTCACTCTTACCATCCAATTCACAATCACTCTAAGTGTCACACTGAAGAAAATTTAACCTCCAAAACCTCCCCTTAAAATTATTTTTTTAAAGATTTTATTTATTTATTTGAGGAGGGCCTGAGATAGGGGAAGTTCAGAGTGAGAAGCAGACTCTCTGCTGAGCAGGAAGCCAAATTCAGGACTCTCTTGGGATTCCAGGATCATGGTCTGAGCTGAAGGCAGTCACTTAACCAACTGAACCAGCCAGATACCCTTCAAAATTAAATTTTCTACATCAAAATACCTCATCAAAGCATCTTTACTAAATACACAACAGGTTTGCTTTTTTTTTTTTTAGTAGTGGTATTCATTTAAAATATTTACCTGTTGCATGTACTTTAACAGTAATTGACAAAAGATTTTGTTTATTAGTTGTAAACAGTAATTGGCAACAGATTTTATTTATGTAGATGCTCTCTTTTATACATACATTATTTGTTCATTCTATTAATGCTGTGTTGGTACTTAAAAAATCTTACACTCCTGGGGCGCCTGGGTGGCTCAGTGGGTTAAGCCTCTGCCTTTCGCTCAGGTCATGATCCCAGGATCCTGGGATCGAGCCCCGCATCAGGCTCTCTGCTTGGCAGGGGGTCTGCTTCCTCCTCCTCCTCTCTCTCTCTCTCTACGCCTGCCTCTCTCCCTACTTGTGATCTCTATCTGTCAAATAAATAAATAAAATTAAAAAAAAAAATCTTACACTCCTATCTTATTAATTTCTCCAGAAGACTTTTTATAAAAGAAGGTTAAAGAGAAATAGTTGACAGATGCTACAAAAAGGAAGAGAGAATGTCTCCTTGCATGCATTTCAGTCAAAAGATTCTTTTATCAAAATCACCCTTCTTTGCAAGAGTTGAAATGTATTTTATGGACTGTTTCCAAGAAATAATTTGGATTCAATTTGTAAATAGAGGGTAAACAGGAAAAACTACCCTAACAAATGATTGTGGAAATTCCCAGTATGCTACATTGTAAGAAGCAGTCAGTTAATCCTGAGTGAAAAGAAAAGTGTGAGCAGATCTATAGCAGCAGAACACTCTCAACTAGAAAAAAATAAACACACAGAATTAAACACACACATGCACATACATCCTACAAAACATGTACACACAGAAATACAGACAGAGCTAAAAAGCAATGCTGAAATAGGTACTAAAAAAATCAGCATTGAACATTTAGGTCAACGTTCCTCTTCAAAGTCTATTCTGAAATGGAAGTCAAAAGTTTATGAAGGTAAGCAGTCTTACAATCAGAATCATTAGGCTACAAGGCACAGCTGGGAATTCAAAGACTGCCAAAGAGAATGAAGTTGTAAAACAGCTTCAGAATTCTGTTGGGACACAAGAAAAATACAGCTGAAGGTTCAATAAACTGGCATTCCAGGACTGAAACTTGGTTTTGAGTTTTCTCAACCCTTTATAATAACATGAATTAGCATATCTAGCGGGCTTTTACCAGTTACAATTTGATAGCAAAAATAGAACTTCCATAAAGATTGCACACTACATATCATTGTTACAATAACTTATATTAAACCTTCAACTTTCAATAAGAACAAATATTAGAAAAAAATAAGACTAACATTAGAAACAATGAAGAGCTTCTAAAAACTAGGAGAAATTTCAGATCTTTAAAGTAGTTTGGGGGACATAAATGGACTTTAAAATGATTATAATTAATATTTCAAGAAAGCATCAAAGCTATGGGTACCTGGATGGCTTAGTTGGTTAAGTGACTGCCTTTAGCTCAGGTCATGATCCCAGTGTCCTGGGATCAAGCCCTCCATTAGGCTCCCTGCTCAGTGGGGAACCTGCTTCTCCCTCTCCCTCTGCCTGCCACTCCCCCTGTTTGTGCTCTCTTGCTCTTTCTTTGTCAAACAAATTAGATCTAAATAATAATAATAATAATAATAACAAAGCTAAGCAGAAGGGGAAAAAATGAAAATATTATGAGGCCTCTGAGACATGAAGTGTACTAACATTTGCATTTTGGGGGGTCCCAAAAGAAGGGAGCCAAGGGTTAGAAAACTTACTTGAAGAAACAGTAGCTGAAAATTAACTGGTGAAGGAAACAAACATCTAGGTCTAGGATGTACAGAAAACAAAAAGATAACCCAAGGAGGTCCACACAAAAACATATAACAACTAAAATGTCAAAGATGCTCAGTGGATTAAGCCGCTGCCTTCGGCTCAGGTCATGATCTCAGGGTCCTGAAATCGAGCCCCGCGTCAGGCTCTCTGCTCCGCAGGGAGCCTGCTTCTTCTTCTCTCTCTGCCTGCCTCTCTGCCTACTTGAGATCTCTCTCTCTGTCAAATAAATAAATAAAATTTAAAAAAAAACAACTTAAACAATCACCATTTTAACATTACTTAGAATGTTATATATGAACCTCATGGTAATCACAAGCCACGAGCCTATAAAAGATAAACAAAAAATAAAGAGGAATCCAACCATAACATTAAACAGAATCATCAATCACAGGGAAAAAAGCAAAAGGAGAAGAAAAGAATAGAGAAGTACAAACAAAAACAATTGACAAAATGATACTAAGTGTGTGCCTATCAATCATTAATATATAAATAATCTAAATGTACCAATCAAAAGACATAAGGTGACTGATGGATTAAAAATCAAGACCTTATCTACATGCTGCTGACAAGAAGTTCACTTCAAACCTTAAAATCCAAAGACTAAAAATAAAGGGATATATCAAGATATTCTATGCAAATGGAAGTAAAGGGTGGGAGTGGGAACCTGGGGTAGCAATACTTAGATTAAATAATAATAGACTTTGAAACAAAGACTATAACAGGAGGCAAAAAAGGCATTAGATAATGATAAAGGGATTGATCCAAGAAGAGTATATAACAACTGTAAATATCTCTGTACCCAATATAGAAGTGCCTAAATACATAAAGTAAGTATTAACAGACATAAAAGGAAAAATTGGCTTTAATACAGTAATAGCAGGGGACTTTAATACCACTAAAACATTAATGGATAGATTACCCAGTTGGAAAATCAATAAGGAAACATTAATGATTAATGTATCATGTAAATGATACATTACACCAAATGGATATAACCAATATATACAGAACATTCCATTCAAAAACAAGATAACTACATTATTTTCAAGGCATACATGAAACATTTTCCAAGACATATTACATGTTAGACCACAAAATAAGTCTTAGAAAATTTAAAAAGATAGGAATCATATCAATAATTTCAGGCACTGGATGGCTCAGTCTGTTAAGTATCTGCCTTTGGCTCAGGTCATGATCTTGGGGTCCTGGGATTGAACCCCTCCCTGCTCAGTGAGATGTTTGCTTCTTCCCCTGCTCATGCTTTCTCTCCATCTCTCTTTCTCTTTCTTTCTCTCACCTGTTCACTCTCTCTCTCTCTCAAGTAAATAAATAAAATCTTAAAAAAATATATTCCTTTCTGGCCACAACATTATAAAAGTAGAAATCAATTACAAAAAAAAAAGTGGAAAAATAACACATGGAGACCAAACGACATGCTACTGGACAGCCAATGGCTAATGAAGAAATCAAAAAAGAAAATATACCCTGAGACAAATAAACATGGACAAATAAACAGTTCAAAATCTTCGGACACAGTCAAAACATTTCTAAAGGGGAAGTTTATAGAGATATACAGGCCTACCTCAAGAAATGAGAAACAATTTAGACTTATACCTAAAAGAACTAGAAAAAAGAACAAAGCCCAAAGTTAGTAGAAGGAAAGAAACTAAAACAAGAGCAAAAAAGGATGAACGGCTGGCTGGATGGATGGATGGAAGGAAGAAAGGAAGAAAAGAAAGGAGAAAAGGAGAAAGGGAGAAAGGGAGAAAAAGAGGAAAGGAAGAAAGGAGGATGGATCAAGGAAGCCAAGTTGTGGTTCCTTGAAGATAGCAATAAAATTGATAAACCTTAAGCAAAATCATTAAGGAGATAAAAGAAAGAAAATAAAATCACAAATGAAAGAGAAGTAACTGACAACAAAATAAAGACTTATAACAGACAACTATGAAAAATTATAGGCCAACAAATTCTACACCCTACCAGAAATGAATGAATTCTAAGAAATATATAATCTTTTAAAAAATGAGTAAGAAGTAGAAAATATGAACAGGCCAATACTAGTTACAAAATTGAATTGTAATTAAAATTCCCACCAAACAAAAGTCCAGGACCAGATTCAAAGATGAATACTACCAGATGTTTAAAGAGTAAATAGCCATCCTTCTCAAATAATTCCAAAACACACAAGAGGAAGTAAAACTTCCAAATTCATTCCACAAGACCAGCATTACTCTGATACAAAACCCAAAGACACCACTAAAGAAAATTACAAGGCAATATCCCTGGTCAACACAGATGCAAAAATCCTCAACAAAATATTAGCAAACCAAATTCAACAATATATTAAAAGGATCATTTCATCCCAACCAAGTATGATTTATTCCAGGAATGCAAAGTCAACTCAATAGCAGCAAATAAATCAACATGATACACCACATTAACAAAATTAAGGATAAAAATTATATCATAATCTCAATATATGCTGAAAAAGACATTTGAAAATATTAAACATCCCTTTATGACAAAAACTTGCAATAAAGTAGGTTTAGAGGAAACCTACTTCAATATAGTAAAGGACAAATATGACAAAACTACAGTTAACATCATACTCAATGGTGACAATATGGAGGGTTTTTTTGTTTTGTTTTTCTAGTATGTGGAACTAGACAAAGATGCCCACTCTTATCACATTTATTCAACATAGTACAGAAAGTCCTAACAGCAGCAAACAGACAAGAAAAAGAAATGAGAGACATCAATTGGTAAGAAAGTAAAACTGTCATTTGCAGATGACATCGTACTATATATAGAAAAACCTGAAGAGGGGCGCCTGGGTGGCTCAGTGGGTTAAAGCCTCTGCCTTCGCTTCAGGTCATGATCCCAAGGTCCTGAGATTGAGCCCCACATCAGACTCTCTGCTCAGTGGGGAGCCTGCTTCCCCCTCTCTTTCTGCCTGCCTCTCTGCCTACTTGTGATCTCTGCCTGTCAAAAAAATAAAATCTTAAAAAGAAAGAAAGAAGAAAAACCTGAAGACTCCACCAAAACAATATGAGAACTAACAAATTTGTTAAAGTTGTAGGATACAAAATATACAACTTGTTGTATTTCTACACACTAATGATGAAGTAGCAGAAAGAGAAATTAAGAATCAATCCCATTGACAATCGCATCAAAAGATTAAAATATATAGGAACGAATTTAACCAAGAAAGTGAAATACTTGTACTTTGAAAATTATAAGGTGAACTCTGAAAATTATAAGATGTTGATGAAATAAGTTGAAGGCAACACAAATGAATATAAAGATATTTCATGCTCACATTTGAAGAACTAATGTTCAAATGTCCATACTATCCAAAGAAATCTAAAGATTCTGTTCAATCACAATCGAAATACCAAAAATACTTTTAGAGAAGAAAAAAACTCATAAAATCTGTATGGAACAACAAAGGATACTAAATAGCCAAGGGAATGCTGAAAAAGAACAAAGCTGGAGGTGTCACAATCCCAGATTTTAAGCTTTACTAAAAACTATAGTAATCAAAAGAGTATGGCACTGGCACAAAAATAAACACATAGATCAATGGAAAAGGAAGCCCAAAAATAAACCCACATCTACATGGTCAATTAATCTATAACAAAGGAGGCATTACTATATGATAGGGAAAAGAAAGTCTTTTTAATGAAGGGTGTTGGAAAAATTGGACATCTACATGCAAAAAATGAAACTGGACCACTTTCTTATACCACACACAAAAATAAACTTAAAATGGATAAAGACCTTCATGTGAGACCTGAAACCCTACAACTCCTGTAAGTAGACATAGAGAGTAATATCTTGGACATTGGCCTTAGCAAAATATTTATTATGGATATGTCTCTTGAGGCAAGTGCCAAATAAAGTAATTAAGTTACATCAAATTAAAAAGTCTTTGCACAGTGAAGAAAACCATCAAGAAAACAAAAAGGCAAACTACCTAATGGGAGAAGGTATTTGCAAATGATATATCCAGTAAGAGGTTAATATGTAAAGTATAAAAAGAACTCATACATCTAAACATCAAAAAGGCAATATAATTAAAAACTTGGCAGAGGACCTTCATTTTACTAAAGAATACATACAAATGGCCAACAGACTCTTGAAAAAAAATGCTTTACCCCATTACTTAGAGAAATACAAATCAAAACCACAATGAGATATCACCTTACACCAGGCAGACTGGCTAGTATCAAAAACACAAGAAATAGAACTGCTGGTAAGGATGTAGACAAATGTAAACTGGAGCAACCACTATGAAAGTACCTAAAAAAATAAGAATAGAAATACCACATAATCCAGTAATTCCACTGTAAGTATTTTCCAAAGGGGGAAAAAAAAACATTAATTAAAAAATGTATATGCATCCCTCCCTAACTCTAATGCAGCATTATCTACAGGTATAGAAGAAACCAATGTATCAATTCAAGATATGGAAGCAACTAATGTATCCATCTTCAGATAAAGAGTTAAAGAAGATGTGGGGTGTGTATTTGTGTGTGTGTGTGTGTTTGTATAAAATCAAATATTACTCAGTCATAAAAGAAGAGAAAAATAAATCTTGCCAATATTGACATGTATGGACTTAGAAGATATTATGATAAGTGAAATAAGTCAGACAGAGATACACAAATACCATATAATTTCACTTATATGTGGGATCTAAAAAACAAATGAACAAACAGAAACATACTCACAAATACAGAGAAGTAACTGTGGTTGCCTAAGCATAAGAGGGTTCAGGGATGAGCAAAATTAGTGAATGAGATTTAGAGGGACAAACTTCCAGGTATAAAATAAATGACTAGGCTAATTATTTTTGGATGAAAGTACAATATAAGGAATAGAGTCAGTACTATTATAAATATATTGTTAGGAGTGAGATGATGACTAAAGTTTTTGTAGTGAGTGTTACCTAATGTATGGAACTGTTGAATTACTGCACTGTAAGCCTGAAATTAATATAACATTGTATGTCAAATAAACTTCTTAAAAATTAATATTTCAAGATATGAAAAGGCAATATGGAGAATTTTAGCAAAGTATTTCAGAAGGTATAAATATACCAAATGCAAAATCTGAAAAACCACAATAACTGATAATTAATATCTCTATGATTGCAGATAAATTAAAAAATAATCAAAGATATATAGAAAAAACATCCAGACACAAGCACGAATTTTTAAAAAGTCATAGAAAATACAGAGAATAAAATACAGAAGAGGATAAAAAGACCTGACATATTCATAATTTGTGATCCTGGGGTGGAGAACATAGAAGTCAGAAGCAGTAAATGTAAATAAATAAATAAATAAAATAGTCCAAAAACTATTTTAAAAATTAAACCATGAAGCATATATTCTTCCAAAAGTACTAAACTAAATAAAGAGTCAAATAAATCTTTAACCTATCCAGAAGGAAAATAACATAAGAGCCAAAAAAGAAAAAAAAAAAGATAATAAATTGACTTTCCTAATAGAAAAGAAAAAAGAAAAAAGAGGGAGAAAATATAGAAAACAATGTGATGATGTTTAAATTGATGAAAGAGAAACAGACAAATAAACAAACAAAAAATCTCCCAAATGATAATTTTATACATAATAGAGTTAGGAGAAAAAATGTCAGAGTAAGGAATTTTGTAAGTCTACCCTTCCATAAAGCAATACAAAATCTTAAAGAAACTCTCAAATTTTCTTTGAGTTCTGCTTCTAAACAAAAGTTTGCATTGGGGAGGGTAAGTGCTATGGTGAGTGCTGTGAAGTGTGTAAACCTGGCGATTCACAGACCTTTACCCCTGGGGATAAAAATACATTATATGTTTATTAAAAAAAAAAAAATTTGGAAGCGGAGGCGAACCATAAGAGACTATGGACTCTGAAAAACAACCTGAGGGTTTTGAAGGGTCAGGGGTGGGAGGTTGGGGGAACAGGTGGTGGGTAATGGGGAGGACACGTTTTGCATGGAGCACTGGGTGTTGTGCAAAAAGAATGAATACTGTTATGCTGAAAAAATAAATAAAATGGGGAAAAAGAAAGTTTGCAACAATCTGGTTAGTGTTTATTCAATAAAACAATGGATGCTTAATAAAAAGATTGAACGCTCTGGTGTCTTAACCATTCTCATCCCTTTCTCTGCTCTCCAGCCCAGTAGCATTCTTAAAAATAAGAGGCTGTATTCTAGGTCCAGCACCTGAAGGAGCAAAATGGATCTTATTGGAATTAATTGCTTGATATGTGGTCTGACTCTATTTCTATGGGAAATAGCCTTGTGCTAAAGCTGTTATCCCAGGAGGTTTTGTTGAAATTGCTTAGAAGCAACTGCCTAAATTAAGAGACTTCAGCAGCCACTGACTGAAAAATAAAGACTTTATAAATTAGTTTTATAAATTCATTAAACAAAGATTATAAGAGACAGAAAAATAGCAAGCCTAGAAAAGAGAGAATCTGATTTCCAGAGCTGACACATTATAATATTCAAAATGTCCATTTCTTTACAAGAAATTATGAGGTACACACACACACACACACACACACACACACAAAGGAGACTATACTCCACGCAAAGGGAAAATGCAATTGACAGTAATTATCCCTGAGGAAGGCTGGGCTTACTAAAAAGACTTTAACTCCTCTATTTGAATGTGTTCAAATGGTGGAAGGAAGTCTTATCTAAAACACTTAAGGAGTCTGTGGAAAGAATCTAGATGTCCATCAACAGATGAATGGATAAAGAAAAGATGTGGTGTATATATACAAAGGAATACTATGCAGTCATCAAAAGAAATGAAATCTTGCCATTTGCAAAGACGTGGATGGAAGTAGAGGGTATTATGCTTAGCAAAATAAGTCAGTCGGAGAAAGACAACTATCATATGATCCCCCTGATATGAGAAAGTGGAGATGCAATGTGGGGGGTTGGGGGATAGGAAAAGAATAAATGTAACAAGATGGGGTAGGGAGGGAGACAAACCATAAGAGACTCTTAATCTCACAAAACAAACTGAGGGTTGTCAGGTTTAGGGGGGTAGGGAGAGGATGGTGGGGTTATGGACACTGGGGAAGGTATGTGCTATGATGAGTGCTGTGAAGTGTGTAAACCTGGCAATTCACAGACCTGTACCCCTGAGGCTGATAATACTTTATATGTTAATAAAAAAAAACAAAAAAAAAAAAAAACAAGCAAGCAAACAAAACCCCCCAAAACAAAACAAAAGCCTTAAGGAGGTTTGCCTGGGTGGCTAAGTCCATTAAGCATCTACCTTTAGCTCAAGCCATGATCCCAGTATCCCAGCATCCTGGATTGAGCCCCATGTCAGGCTCTCTGCTTAGTGTGGAGTCTTTTCCTCTCCCTTTGTCCTCACTCTCAATCTCACTCTAAAATAAATAAATAAAATATTAAAGAAAAAAATCATCATTTGACAGCTTTTCTTCCCCTTTTCACATGCCAAATATGTAATTCCACTGACTTATGGATTTATTTTTTAAGAAAAGTAGTTCTTCATCTAATTGAGGAAGCAACATAATGACAATTCTATATCTGGCAAATCTACATTTCTAAAAATGATGAATTGGTGTGCCTGGGTGGTTCAGATGGTTAAGCATCTGCCTTCAGCTCAGATCATGATCTCCAGGTCCTGGAATTAAACTCTTTGTCTGGCTCCCAGCTCAGCAGGGAGTCTGCTTCTCCCTCTCCCTCTCCCTCTGTCTCTCCTCCTCCTTGTGTTCTGTCTCTGTCTTTCTCTCAAATAAATAAATAAAATATTTTTAAAAAATAAAAATGAAAGGGCGCCTGGGTGGCTCAGTGGGTTAAGCCGCTGCCTTCAGCTCAGGTCATGATCTCAGGGTCCTGGGATCGAGTCCTGTGTCAGGCTCTCTGCTCAGCAGGGAGCCTGCTTCCCTCTCTCTCTCTCTCTGCCTGCTTCTCTGTCTACTTGTGATCTCTCTCTGTCAAATAACTAAATAAAAAATCTTTTAAAAAAAAAAGGATAAATTAAGACATTTCCAGATAAAAACTGAGAGTGTTAATTGCTAGCACACCTTCTCACAAGAAATGGTAAGTTGATTGTAAGACCAGCAGATAGTGACACAAATCCACACAAATAAGTAAACACTAATAAAGATAATAACCTTAATAAGCATAAAGACAGCATTTATGTATTTATAATTCCTTTCTTCCTATTTGATTTAAATACAAAACAATAATTATCAATCTGTATTTTGTACACAAAATGTATAAAGATTTAATTTGTGTTAACAGTATAAAGGAAAGGGGAAAGAGATATATAAGAAATGTGGAATTAAGCTGATATTAATCCAAATTATATATTTTTATATTATAAGAATATATTCACAAGGCAATTACTAAAAATATAACTAAAAATCTATATAGTAAAAGAAAGAAAATAATTAAATTTGCATGTTATAAAAGATTTATAACACAAAACAAAGCAAAAATAGAGAAAATGAGGAACAAAAAGATATAAAACTTTTGGGAAAAATAATAAAAATGTAGAAGCAAGCCCTTTCTTATTATTAATTACATGAAATGTGCATAGATTAAAAAATACTACTAAAACTAAGGGATTGGCATAACGGATTAAAATATAATTTGATCCAACTCCAAAATGTGTATATAAGACACATACTGTATACAAAAGATAGGTTGAGATTGAGTTTTTTTAAAAAAAGAATGTTTTCAAATAACCTACAATTTATCTCAAGAAACTAGAAAAATAAGAACAAATAAACATAAAGCAATCAGAAAGAAGAAAATAATCAATGGAGATTATAGTGGAAATAAATATTTAATGAGAAGAATAGAAACAATTCAATGGTTTGGGGGTATTTTATATTTGAAATGAAACTGACAAACCTGTAGCTTGATTGATAAAGAAAAATGCAGTAGATTGAAATCTACTAGAAGAAGACAGAGAAGACTAGAAGAAAACAGAGACTTTGATACCCAATTTACAGAAACAAAGGATGATAAGAGATTATTATGAGCCATTGTATGCCACAAAATGAATGATCCAGATGAAAAGGAAGAATTCCTGAACAGAATAGCTGCCAAAATTGACTCAAGAATAAATAAAAATCTGAAGGTACCTATAACAAATTCAGAGGTTTTAGTCTGCAACCAGAAAACCTTCCAATGAAGAAAACCCCAGAATAAAATGTTTCACTGGTAAATTATATAAAAGATTTAAAGAAAAATTAGTACCAATCTAATTCTTCTAAAACTTAAAAACACACACACACACACACAAGAGGGAGGGACAATTAATTCATCACTGTATGAGGCCAATATTACCCTGACACTAGAGTCTGATAAAGACATCAAAAAATAAAATAAAACTACAGACCAGTAACTACTATAGATATTGATATTGATAAATATATTGTTGCAAAAATATTAAACAAGATATATACTAGAAAACCAACTTATCAGCATATTTAAATGATTATACACCATGACCTAGTGGCATTGGTTGGTTCAATATACAATAATCAATAGATGTAATATACCATTGTAACAGGATTAAGTAAAAAAGGTATATGTTATCCCAATAGATAAAGAAAAAGCATTTGACCCTATTCAAAACACTTTCACAATAAAACCACTCTTGGAGTAGAAGAGATAGTGCTTAGCCCAATATAAAATGTGTTTTTAAAAACACAGTTAACACTATACAAAATAGCGCAAGCATGAAAAATTTTCCCTTAAGATCAGGAACAAGAATGTCACTCTTGCTACTTCTGCCATTATTCTAGAATTTTCAACAAGTGTAAGAAGTCAAGGAAAGAAAAGGCATTGTCCAGATGTGAGAGAAGAAAGAGTATCTATTTACATTTGAAAAAATCTTATATATAGAAAATCCTAATGAATCCCCACATATTATTGCAGCTAATAAATGAGTTCCAAAAACATTGAATGAATTTAATGATTCAGTTCAGGACGTAAGAACAATATAAAGAAAATGATTAGTATTTCTCTATAGCAACAATATATATATTAGTTCAAAATGGAATTTAAAAATTTATTTCAGATATATGTAGTCAAAAAGAGTAATGTATTTGGCAAAAATATAACCAAGGAAGTGAATGACTTATACAGTAACATTTATAAACTGTTGAAAGAAGAGAATACTTGAAAATGGAAAGAAATCCTATCTCCATGGATTGGAAAACTTAAAGTTATTAAAATGACTATACTCCCAAATTCTTTCTATATATATATATATATATATATATATATATATATATAATTCCTATTAAAATGTCAGCTGCCTATCTTTCACAAAGGTAAAAATTGTTCCTAAAATTCATATGGAATTACAAGCGGCCCCAAATAGCCAATAACTGTCTTAAAAAGGAAAGATTTGGAAGACTCACATTTCTCAACTTCTAAACTTACTACAAAGCTACAGTAATCAAAACTGTTTGGGGATAACATAAAGATAGACATATTGATCAATGGAATATAATTCAGAGTTCAGTTACAAGCTCATGGACCTTCGGTCAGTAGCTTTTTGCCTAGGGAGTCAAAACCATTTCATCAGGAAACAACAGTTGTAATATTGTGACAACTGGATATTCATGTGCAAAATAATGAACTCTCACTTCACTTCACAGAAAAAACTAATTCAAAATAGATGAAATACCTAAATGTAAGAGCTAAAGTTATCAAATTCTTAGCTATGAACATAATCAATTCTTCATGCTCTTGGATTAGGCAATTTGCAAACATAAACACAAACAACAACAAAAAAATAAATTGGCCCATTTCTTGATTGGATTATTTGTTCTTTAGGTGTTGAGTTTGCTAAGTTCCTTATAGATTTTGGATACTAGCCCTTTATCTGATATGTTGTTTGCAAATATCTTCTCCCATTCTGTCAGTTGTCTTTTGGTTTTGTTAACTGTTTCCTTTGCTGTGCAAAAGCTTTTGATCTTGATGAAATCCCAATAGTTCATTTTTGCCCTTGCTTCCCTTGCCTTTGCCGATGTTTCTAGGAAGATGTTGCCGTGGCTGAGGTCAAAGAGGTTGCTGCCTGTGTTCTCCTCAAGGGTTTTGATGGATTCCTTTCTCACATTGAGGTCCTTCATCCATTTTGAGTCTATTTTCATGTGTGGTGCAACCACTCTGGAAAACAGCATGGAGGTTCCTCAAAATGTTGAAAATAGAACTACCCTATGACCCAGCAATTGCACTCCTGGCTATTTACTCTAAAGATACAAACATAGTGATCTGAAGGGGCACGTGCACCCGAATGTTTATAGCAGCAATGTCTACAATAGCCAAACTATGGAAAGAATCTAGATGTCCATCAACAGATGAATGGATAAAGAAGAGGTGGTATATATACACAATGGAATACTATGCAGCCATCACAAGAAATGAAATCTTGCCATTTGCGATGACGTGGATGGAACTAGAAGGTATCATGCTTAGTGAAATAAGTCAATCGGAGAAAGACAACTATCATATGATCTCCCTGATATGAGGACGTGGAGATGCAACATGGGGGGTTAGGGAGATAGGAGAAGAATAAATGAAACAAGATGGGATTGGGAGGGTGACAAACCATAAGTGACTTTTAATCTAACAAAACAAACTGGGGGTTGCTGGGGGGAGGTGGGATTAGGAGAGGGGAGGAGGGTTATGGACATTGGGGAGGGTATGTGCTATGGTGAGTGCTGTGAAGTGTGTAAACCTGGCGATTCACAGACCTGTACCCCTGGGGATAAAAATACATTATATGTCTATAAAAAATAAGAAATAAATAAAAAAATAAAAATAAATAAATAAATTGGCAAATTAGATTTCATTAAAATTAAAATTTTGTGTGTCAAAGTATGCTATGAAGAAAGTCAAAAGATAGCTGTCAGAATAAGAGAAAGTATTTAAAAATTGTATCAGGTAAGAGTATAGACTGGAGTGTATAAAGAATTCTTATAACTTAAAAATGAAAAGATAAACAGTTAATTTAATAAATGCACATAGGACTTAAATAGACATTATTCCAAAGAAGATCTACAAATGGCTAATAGCACATGAAAAAAATGTCAATATCATTATTTATTGGAGAAATGGAAATCAGAATCATAGTAATATGTCATTTCATATCCACTAAATTGGATATAGTGATATTCAAATAAAACAACAACAGCAACAACAACAAAACCAGAAAAAGAAAATAAAATAGTATTGAAGAGGATGTAGAGAAACTGGAATATTCATATACTACTGACTGGGATGTAAAATAGTGAAGCAATTTCTGAAAACAGTCTGGCAGTTCCTCATATGATTAAAGAAAAGTAACCATATGACCCAACACTTTCACTCTCAGGTATATATATCCAAGAGAACTGAAAGCATGTTCACACAAACAATTGTACACAGATCTTCATAGAATCATTATTCATAATAGGCGACAAGTAGAAAAAACAAATGTCTATCAAGTGATATATGGATAAACAAAATGTGGTATATCCTATACAATTGAATATTCAGCCTTAAAAAGGAATGATTTAATGATACATCCAATAACTGAACACACCTTCAAATCATTAACTGAAAGAAGCTGGACATAAATGACCACATATAATTCCATTTATATAAAATGTCCAGAATAGGCAATACCATACAGATAAGAGATTAGATTAGGGGTTATCACTACCTCACTAAATGTTTCTAATCCATACACTTGAAGAATATAGTGAAATAATATTCTCTCCCCAGCTTATGAAGACTCTGCTAATATCTCTGGGCTCATCTCCTGACTTTTAATTTCCCTTCTCCTGCCATACTAGCTTAGTTTGGCACCCTGAACATGTTATATATGTTCTTCCCATAGGATCTTTTTATCCCCTCTAGTTGGAATGATTTATACTGCCAGTGTCATGGCATCCAAATCTCAGCTCAGAATCCTGCCTCCTCTCCTTATTCAAAGAAGTACTAAAATCATCATCTCAGGGTGCCTGGCTGGCTCAGTGTGTTAAAGCCTCTGCCTTCAGCTCAGGTCATGATCCCAGGGTCCTGGATCGAGCCTTGCATCATGCTTTCTGCTCAGCAGAGAGCCTGCTTCCTCCTCTCTGCATGCTTGCTGTCTACTTGTGATCTCTGTCTGTCAAATAAATAAATAAAATCTTTGAAAGAAATTAAAAAAAAATTATTGTCTCATATCATTCTATATAACATATGTGCATAGACATTTTTAGTGATATTTCTGAGTGTTTTTCTTTAGTTGTCTGTGGTTCTCTGATAGAATTTCTGTGAAAAAAACTAGGGACTCCTTTCCCACTGCACCCAATAGCTAAAATAGAGCTTGATCCATAATAGGTACTCAGTAAATGCTGCATAAACTGATGGGTTATATAGATATTAAATATTATAATATTTAATTATTAAGTATGTTAATATTATATATGGTTATATATTAGTATATATTAATATATATTAATATTTAATATATATGCAACTTTTAATTCTGTCTTCATATTATGCCCTTCTTAGACTTGTTTTAAAAAGAAGTCTAGGGGGGCGCCTGGGTGACTCAGTGGATTAAGCCGCTGCCTTCAGCTCAGGTCATGATCTCAGGGTCCTGGGATTGAGCCCCGCATCAGGCTCTCTGCTCCGCAGGGAGCCTGCTTCCTCCTCTCTCTCTGCCTGCCTCTCTGCCTACTTGTGATCTCTCTCTCTGTCAAATAAATAAATAAAATCTTAAAAAAAAAAGAAGTCTAGGGACACATGGGTGTCTCAGTCATTAAGTGTCTGACCTTGGCTCAGGTCACGATCATGGGGTATTGGGATTGAGACCCACATTGGGCTCTCTGCTCAATGGGAATCCTGCTTCTCCTTCCCCACTCTTTCTGCTTGTGTTTCATCTCTCATTGTCTCTTTGTCAAATAAATAAATAAAATCTTCAAAAAAAAAATAAAAGATAAGTCTGCCCCAATGAAAAGACACAGGGTAGCAGAATGGATTAAAAACAAAACAAAACAAAACAAAACAAAAAAAACCAGAAACCCAAGATCTATCTTTATGCTATCTGCAAGAAACTCATTTTAGACCCAAAGACACTGCCATATTTAAAGTGAGGAGGTGGAAAACAATGTGTCATGCTAATGGACATCAAAAGAAAGATGGAGTGGCAATCCTTATAACAGACAAATTAGATTTTAAGGCAAAGACTATAATAAGAGATGAGGAAGATCAATATATCATACTTAAAGTGTCTGTCCCACAAGAAGATCTAACAATTTTATATATCTATGCACCTAACAGGGGAGTAGCCAACTATATAAACCAATTAATAACAAAATCGAGGAAACACATTGACAATAATACAATAATAGTAAGGGACTTTAATACCCCCCTCATAGAAATGGACAGATCATCCAAGTAAAAGATCAACAAGGAAATAAAGGCTTCAATGACACACTGGACCAGATGGCCATCACAGATATTTTCAGAACATTCCATTCCAAAGCAACAGATTACACATTCTTCTATAGTGCACATGAAACATTCTCCAGAATAGATCACATCCTGGGTCACCAATCAGGTCTCAATTGGTACCAAAAGATTGGGATCATTCCCTGCATATTTTCAGACCACAATGCTTTGGAATGAGAATTCAACCATAAGAGGAAAGTTGTAAAGAACTCAAATACATGGAGGCTCAAGAGCATCCTTCTAAAGAATGAATAGGTCAACCATTCAGGAAATTAAAGAAGAATTTAAAAAAAAATCATGGAAACAAATGAAAATGAAAACACAACTGTTAAAAATCTTTGGGATGCAGCAAAGTTGGTCCTGAGAGGAAAGTATATAGCAATACAAGCCATTCTCAAGAAACAAGAAAGGTCTCAAGTACACAACCTAACCCTACACCTAAAGGAGCTGGAGAAAGAACAGCAAAGAAAGCCTAAATCCAGTAGAGAAGAGAAATAATAAAGACCAGAGCAGAAATCAATGAAATAGATACCAAAAGAACAGTAGAACAGATCAACAAAACTAGGCAATGCTTCTTTGAAAAAAAAAATAATAAGATTGAAAAATCCCTGGCCAGACTTATCAAAAAGAAAAGACAAAGGACCCAAATAAATAAAATCATGAATGAAAGAGGAGAGATCACAACCGACACTAAAGAAAGACAAACAATTACAAAAATATATTATGAGCAACTATATGCCAGCAAATTTGACAATCAGGAAGAAAAGGATGCATTCCGAGAGACATATAAACTACCAAAACTGAACCAGGAAGAAATAGAAAACCCGAACAGACCCATAACCCATAAGCAGATTGAAACAGTCATCAAAAGTCTCCCAAGAAACAAGAGCCCAAGGCCAGATGGCTTCCCAGGGGAATTCTACCAAACATTTAAAGAAGAATTAATACCTAGTTTCCTGAAACTGTTCCAAAAAGTAGAAATGGAAGGATAAATTTCAAACTGATTTTATGAGGCCAGTTACCTTGATCCCAAATCAGACAAAAGGAGAATTGCAGACCAATATCCTTGATGAACATGAATGTGAAAATTATTACCAAAATACTAGCCAATAGGATCCAACAGTACATTAAAAGGATTATTCACCACGACCAAGTCAGATTTATTGCTGGGCTGCAAGATTGGCTCTACATCCACAAATCAATCAATATGATATAATACATCAATAAAAGAAAGAACAAGAACCATATGATACTAGCAATAGATGCTGAAAAAGCATTTGACAAAGTACAGCATCCTTACTTGATCAAAATTCTTCAGAGTGTAGGGACGGAGGGTACATACCTCAATATCATCAAAGCCATCTATGAAAAACCCACAGCAAATATCATTCTCAATGGGGAAAAACTGAGAGATTTTCTCCTAAGGTCAGGAATATGGCAGGGATGTCCATTATCATCACTGCTATTCAACATAGTACTAGAAGTCCTAGCCTCAGCAGTCAGACAACAAAAAGAAATAAAAGGCATTGGAGTCAACAGAGAAGAAGTCAAACTCTCACTCTTTGCAGATGATATGATACTTTATGTGGAAAACCAAAAAGACTCCACTCCAAAGCTGCTAGAACTTATACAGGAATTCAGGATATAAAATAAATGCACAAAAATCAGTTGTATTTCTATACACCACCAGCAGAACAGAAGGGAAGTTAAGGAGTCGACCCCATTTACAATTGCACCCAAAACCATAAGATACTTAGGAATAAACCTAACCAAAGAAGCAAAGAATTTGTACCCAGAAAACTATAAAGCACCCATGAAAGAAATTGAGAAAGACACAAAGAAATGGGAAAATGTTCCATGCTCATGGATTGGAAGAACAAATATTGTGAAAATGTCCATGCTACCTAAAGCAATCTACACATTTAACATGATCCCTATCAAAATACCATCTTTTTTTTTTCAAGGAAATGAAACAAATAATCTTAAAATTTATATGGAACAAGAAAAGACCCCAAATAGCCAGAGAAATATTGAAAAAGAAAGCCAAAGTTGGTGGCATCATAATCCCAGACTTCAAGCTCTATTACAAAGTGGTAATCATCAAGACAGTATGGTGCTGGAACCAAAAAAAAGACATATAGATCAATGGAACAGTATTTAGAGCCCAGAAGTAGAGCCTCAGATATATGGTCAACTAATCTTCGACAAAGCAGGAAGGAATGTCCAATGGAAAAAAATCTCTTCAACAAATGATGCTGGGAATATTGAACAGCCACATGCAGAAGACTGAAACTGGATCATTTCCTTACATCATACATCAAAATAAACTCAAAATGGATGAAAGACTTCAATGTAAGACAGGAATCCATCAAAATCCTAGAAGAGAACACAGGCAGCAACCTCTTCAATCTTAGCCATAACAACTTCTCCCTAGAAACATTGCAAAGGCACAGAACACAAGGGCAAAAATGAATGGGACTTCATCAAGTCAAAAAAAGCTTTTACACAGCAAAGCAAACAGCCAACAAAACCAGAAGGTAACCAAATGAATGGGAGAAGATATTTGCAAATGACATATCAGATAAAGGGCTAGTATCCAAAATCTATAAAGAACTTATCAAAGTCAACACCCAACGAACAAATAATCTAATCAAGAAATGGGCAGAAAACAGGAACAGACATTTCTTCAAAGACATCCGAATGGCCAACAGACATGTGAACAAGTGCATAACATCACTTGCCATCAGGGAAATACAAATCAAAACTACAGTGAAATACCACCTCACACCAGTCAGAATGGCTAAAATTAACAAGTTAGGAAATGACTGATGTTGGCGAGGATGCAGAGAAAAGGGAACCCTCCTACACTGTTGGTGGGAACACGAGCTGGTGTAGCCACTCTGGAAAACAGTATGGAGGTTCCTCAAAAAGTTGAAAATAGAGGTATGCTATGACCCAGCAATCACACTACTGGCCATTTACACTAAAGATACAAATGTAGTGATCCAAAGGGACACATGCTCCTGAATGTTTATAGCAGCCATGCCCACAATTGGCAAACTAGGGAAATAACCTAGATGTCCATCAACAGATGAATGGATAAAGAAGAAGTGGTATATATATATACACAATGGAATACTATGCAACCATCAGAAAACCATGATATCTTGCCATTTGCAATGACATGGATGGAACCAGAGGATATTATTCTAAGCAAAATAAGTCAATCAGAGGAAGACAATTATCATATGATCTCTCTGATATGAGGAATTTGAGAGGCAGGGTGGGGGTCATGGGGGGTAGGGAGGTAAAAAATGTAACAAAATGGGACCAGAGAGGGAAACAAATCATAGAGACTCTTAATCTAAGGGAACAAACTGAGGGTTGCTGGGGGTGGTGAGGGAGGGATAGGGTGGCTGGGTTATGGACATTGGGGAGGGTATGTGTTTTGCTAAGTGCTGTGAAATGTGTAATACTGATGATTCATAGATCTGTACCCCTGAAGAAAATAACACATTATATGTTAATTAAAAATAATAATAAAAGACAAGTCTACATCCATATTTATGAATTTTGATTATGCTACCTTCTGTTCTATATCCTCATATTTTCATGCTTTTATTATGGATTATAGAATAATCTCAAAAGTAGCACTCATAAAATATTATTATAGTTTAAAAAACTTTCTAATAATACTCCTTTCTGAATAATATGCATGGTATTCAAAGGTAGCTTCAAATTTATTAGTTCAGGACCCTTTTATTGAGAGAGATGATAAACTGGTATATTTGATTCTACTATAGTTTTAAATATTTTGTTATTTGATTGTAGTCCATAGACTTTTCATTTATTGCAACACCATGTAAACTCTAGTACTGAATGAATTATTTGTTCTTTTTATTTATCCCAGTGAATTTCATGTGATTATAAAAGATTCATTTGATCTTGTTCAAGTAAATTATGATTTTCCACAGGGTTATATTTTAAATTATGTCCTCTCTGTTATTTACATTTTTGTATTAGAATTATTTTTAGGACTTGAGTTGTGAATTATTGCTGTTTCATGCATCAAACAATCTTATCTGTGTCACACTAAAGATGAAAATATAAATTCCTATCATGAAATGTATTAAAAAATGATTCTTATAAACACCTAAAATTGAAATTGTATTTGAATTATTACCAGTCCTCTCCCAGCATCAAAGATACAAGCACTCTTATTTAAAGAAAATAATAACTGATATGACTTATCTTCCTGTCAATTTTGACATACTTATATTAATAGACTAATAATGTTTGACATGCTCAATAATAATGCAGGGATTTGCATTATCCTAAACTAAGAAAACATTCATTTATTAAATGTTGACGTTTGAAAGTATTTTAATTGCTATGCTAGACCACAGTATACTATTGGGTCCATAAATGCTACTTTTTTCTATGAAACATTGCTAAAATCTCAAAATGAAATGCTCTTATTATGCTATTCTCAGGACAAAGATACAGTTTGAATCATGTCCTATACCCAATAAGGAAAAAGAAGTTAAAACTGGCCTGTGACCCATTTACCTCTCAATACTGATGCTTCAGGAAAAGGAAGAGAAGTTTGGTCTCATATTCTTGTAAACATGGTAAGTGGACTTTTTGAGAAGTCGACTGCTGATATATGCAAGAAAGGATCCTTTTGTATATAATGCTTTTGGTCCTGGTTTAACACTGATTTTTCCAAACAACAACAACAACAATGTGCGTTTGGTGCAAGAACCAGGGGCTTTGGAAGCAGCTCCTAATATCCCAGACATTCTCTCCATTTTACTCTGCCCCTTGTTTGTCTTTTTGAAATTACTGTTAAAACTTGATATTGAGTAGGATCTTAAATTCATATGAATCTGGTGTCACAACATTATTTATGATGTTAGCTCACCCCGTATCAATTCCTAGGCAGGAATCCAGAGAACTTAAGTTACTATTCAATAGCAGTTACAACCTCAAGACTGTCTTATCTACATCTGTCTGTTCCAAGGGGAAAGAAAGTTGGTGATATTACAACCTAGGTGTATCTCATAAAAGCTTTCTTGTTATTTTCTTTCTCTGCTCACTTCCTCCATCTCCTTCCTTCTTTGTGCACCACAAATTTTATAATTCTACTTGTCTATTATCCTGCAACAAGCAAAAACTTACATTAGGAACATTCTCATAGTAAAATTCCTCCCCAGAGGTAGTACTTACAATTTGTACATAACCTTCTTTCTCAGCAGTTTACACACACACACACACACACACACACACACACACACACATACCCTCACTGGCACATACACACACATTATATATGTTGTTTTGTTTATGTAAATAGGATCGTCATCTATATTTTGTATTTATTACTTGCTGTTTTTTACAATGTATTTAACAATGTGTATTAGAGATCTCTTGCTCCCTTTATCATTCACTTTTTCTTCTCACTATTATACCTAATCATCATGCACAATATTCCGTAGGACACTAATATTGAAGTTTTCTTTAGTAATACCCAAATTATTAAAATTTAAGATTGTTTCCAGTCTTTCTATATAAGAAAAAAAACTACAATGACTATTACTGTGAATATAAATCTTTCCTTACAACCCCAATACTATCAGAATGCACATATTCCCAAATGTATGCACAAAGTTAATATCTATTTTTGTTATAATTTTCTTCTTTTTGATTTGTACACATTCGCTATGTAATTTATCTCATTACTAGCCATTTCCATTTTTTTATTTTTATTTTTAGTTCAAATCTTTTCCCATTTATCTACTGGATATTTTACTTATTGACTTGCAGAACAACATTTCCTAGTTTAGGTATGAAATTTGCCAACCACTTAATTGTTTTATACCTTTATAATGTGGGTTTCATTTTGCACAATTAGTTAGGCATTCAAATATATATATTTTTCTTTTTTTTAATTTTATTTATTTATTTGACAGGTAAACAGAGATTATAAGCAGGCAGAAAGAAAGGCAGAGAGAGAGAGGGGGGAAGCAGGCTCTCTGCCAAGCAGGGAGCCCAACACGGGGCTGGAGCCCAATGTGGGGCTCGATCCCAGGACCCTGAGATCATGACCTGAGCTGAAGGCAGAGGCTCAACCCACTGAGCCACCCAGGCACCCCATAGATATAAATTTTTCTTGATATTCTCTTGATTTTTTATATACATAGGAAGGTATTTTCCACTTAAATATTATAAAATTATTTTTCTGTTTCTTCTATGACTTCTAGAATTATTTTTTAATATTTTAATTAACCTAGAATTAATATTTGTAAATGTTTGTGAAATTCACTAATTTTATTTTTGCTCCAAATAAATTATCAAGTATTTTATCATTATGTATTGACTACTCTATTAGCTGGTCATTAAAAATTCTGTGTCATATTTTTAATCCCTGTCAGTAATCTATGCATCTGATTCTGATCACTTGTTTTTATTTCTCAGTCTGTTTATATTACAAAGCTCACACACTTAATTTCTATAACTTAATGTTTCAATATGCTTGAAAGCCAATCTCATATGTTGCTATTTATTTAAATTAGGTCATTTTTCATGTTTGTTAATCCTCTTACAAAATAACTTGGAAAAAGTACAGTTTTACAATATTATTTATTACTATTCTACTACTCCCATATATGACTCTTTACATTTCAGTCTACCTCCACTGTTTCATTCTGTTAGTGTTTTACTTAGCTCTTACTAAGTTTACTTTTATGTAGTTGAGAATTTTAAAATATTACCTGCTTTTATGAATACTTATTATTCTGTTTCATTTTGTCAGTGATTTATTATGGTGTATATTAAGTAAATATTTATTTTATGTATTTATCCTAAAGTTGATTATTCTCTTGATTTCTTTTCTCTGAATGTATTACACTTTGATTTACACTCATATATTAATGCATTTATCACTTGCCCAAGACACAGTATCTTGTATATGCATGCAATTGTGGATTAAAATTTTTGATTAGGGAAACATTTTGAATGAAAGTATGACAGTTTGTTAATGTGCATTACCTAATTTATAGTTGTACCTAAACTAGTCAGGAAGTTCCATTAATATCATTATGATTTGGGGGTGTTTTTTTTTATATTGATTAAACTACCTGAAATATTTTTATGCTTTTTCTATATAGAGCCAAATTTGTGACCTACAAAATCTTACCTCTATTTTACTTTTTTTAATAAAGATTTTATTTATTTATTTGACAGACAGAGATCACAAGTAGTTAGAGAGCTAGGCAGAGAGAGGAAGAAGCAGGATCCCTTCTGAGCAGAAAGCCTGATGTGGGGCTCGATCCCAGGACCTTGGCCAGATCCCAGGACTCTGGGATCATGAAGACCTGAGGCAAAGGTAGAGTCTTTAACCCACTGAACCACCCAGGTGCCCCTATTTTACTTTTCTATGAATTTCACAAGCATTTGCTTGTGAATTATGTTGTTCCTTTTCAGCTGTTTCCATCTCCCTAGTTGTTTTTAAAAGTAAGACAGTATTTTTACTTCTCTGTATCATCACAGTCCTGTGCTCTTACAAATAGAGTTGGGAAAAATGGAAGAGCTTTTTACTCCACCAGTCAGTTATCTGTCCAGTCTTTCTAGGACATGCAATTTAAAAACATTTCAATAAAAGGTGCTATGACTAAAACACTTTGATACATTTCTAAAATCAACAGTGTAATTTTATACCATTATTAGCTAACCTTAGGAATAAAGATACCCAATTTTACATATGGGATTGAAATAATTTATGATTTTGCCCTGTTTTAAAAAGATATCTAAGTGTTTAATTTCCTGAAATAAAAAAATAACTTATATAAACATTCATCATTGTAAATATGTGTACTTAGACAAATTGGAAGAAATCTCTCTAAAATAACATAATCAGCTAATTAATTAGTCACAATACCACTCTCTGTTTCTCTTGTATAAGGTATGAAGACTACATGCCCCTTTCCAGACAATAATGAAAAATCCATTTTATAAAGATAGAAAAATTTTACCTGAGCTTGAAGTTCATATATAAATGGAATAATGCATCACCATAGTATTTGATGGTATTTTTTTCATCATTATAGTTTTATCTCTTTTATTCTGGGGTTATAAACATAACAATGATTCAGTATTAAAGCTATTTAGAATCCATATAACACATGTTATCTGTACTAATGTTGATGGGCATTTGATTGTTTCTAATTTTTTAAATTATGAGTAACAAATATACAGATGTGTGTGTAAATTTATTAGTATCTCATAGAACACTTTTCTTAATGCCTGTGCATTTTCTAAATGTATATTTTACTACAACAAACTGGTTAAAATACAACATTCAGATGGAATGGGAAAAGAGTGATAATTAAAACTTAAACTCATTATATTTATCATTATATCCATGTCTTTTAGATCCTAAGAAGCAAACTTAGTCCTTTTTCTATCAGACATCATTAATTTATCCTTTACCACATACACATATTATTAAAACATTGTTCCTTGTAGTTTTGCTTAATTTAGAGGATAGTTATGATTTTCTGCAAATTTATTTAAGCACGCAAATGAATAAATGGGAAGAGAACAGGCATTGGGAATAAAGACATTGGGAAAATCCAGATGGGCATAATATATTACATTTATTTTAAAATTATTATTTAAATAAGATGTGTAATCCAATGTAATAGAAGTTTAAATGGCATGATTATTTAAAATTTAACATAATGGTTATTTATTGTAAAATTTACCTTTCAGGCTTGTAAGTAAACCAGAAATACATAGGAGAAAGGTCTCTTGTGGTAGTGGTGATTTCCGTTAACAGAATTTCTCATAATAATAAAAATAATAGATTAAGAAACTATCATAGTAGATTCTAAGTAATTTAGAGAAAGACAAATAATTTAAGTGGTTACTGAATTTTAAATTAAAATAATTACAATTTTCCCCCTAAGTCTTGAGTCAAGTTGTTCCTTTTCAATAGCTTGTATAAATGATTTATTTTATTCCTGAAACAACACTGTGGACTTG
Source organism: Meles meles (assembly GCF_922984935.1). Lineage (NCBI taxonomy): Eukaryota > Metazoa > Chordata > Mammalia > Carnivora > Mustelidae > Meles > Meles meles. Next base: position 128,003,414 of record NC_060069.1, on the reverse strand, counting down.
CTCATGGCCTCCAGCAAGTAACTTATAGGACTGGGCAATTTTAGTTTACCACTCACACTCTTTTTAACTATAATACCCTTCTTTTGGATTGTTTTCTTATATTCCTAGCACTCTAGATTTTATCACATCCATGACTCAACAGTATGTCACACTTCTAAATTCCAAACCTTTGGTCATAGTCACCATCTTTTTGTAATAACTGTGTCTTCCAACTTCCCTGCTTTTATCTAAAACAAGATCATTTTCATAGGCACTGAGAATAGAGAAAATCATAGAGTCATTTGAAACTATTTCTTTTTTTTATTTTTAAAGATTTTATTTATTTGACAGGCAGAGATCACAAGTAGGCAGAGAGGCAGGCAGAGAGAGAGGGGAAAGCAGGCTCCCCACTGAGCAGAGAGTCTGACATGGGGCTCAATCCCAGGACCCTGGGATCATGACCTGAGCCGAAGGCAGAGGCTTTAACCCACTGAGCCACCCAGGCACCCCTGTAAACTAGTTATCATCTTCTATTCCCAAGCTCATGAAGTTAAAAGATGCCTTCTGGGGAAAAGGATATTAAATATACTTTCATTAGCATTATTGGAATATTAATACTAAAATTAAGATAATTTATTTTAGTCTGACTAATCTACACAGCACCAAAATGTATACGACACTATGCTAAAGTAGTGCAGAAATACATTTTTTTAACTATTTTATTTACTTTATTTATTTGACAGACAGAGAGATCACAAGTAGGCAGAGAGGCAGGCAGAGAAAGAGGAGGAAGCAGGCTCCCCACTGAGCACAGAGCCTGATGCAGGGCTCGATCCCAGAACCCTGCGATCATGACCCAAGCCAAAGGCAGAGGCTTAACCCACTGAGCCACCCAGGCACCCCAGAAATACATTTAAAAAAATAATCTTGTTTTGAGAAGTTTATTATCATGCAGGGGATGGATATAAGTAAAATGGAGAATTATGATAAGAAAGGAAGCAAGGAGATCTCAACTGTTTCTAGCATTTGGGGTGGGGAAGGGATGTTGGCAACTGATCATTAAAAACTTGACAAAGTTGCTAAATTTTACTAAAGGCAAAGCTAAAAACCTAACATCGGTATATATTTCCCATAATGAGGGGTAAAATTCTCTACTAAACTTTGTCTAATAGAGGAGATCACAGAGGATAACACTGGAATAAATATCACAGTATATAAAGTTTATATATAACACCAGACAACAGTGATGGACAGTTGAGGAAATCAGTTGGAGAGGGAAATAAGGCTCCCCAAAATATATTATGAAGCAAGTCATCACTGTTGGGAAGGGAAAAGAAGAAAAGAAAAAAAGTTTAATCCCACTGTATATGTATGGGGGAATAGAAAAGAATATGTTTTGTTATCCCACCAACAAGGCAAGTAGTCTGAGACATCAACCAAACAAATGTCTGCCATTTGTTGAGAGCTGTTTCTGGGAATGTGAACTCCCTGATAATTGCTGCTTGGCCTGCACAAGGCTTTAGCAAGCTGAAAAATCTTACCAGGTGATATGTCTCTTTTGTAGTGATGGGTCAAGATCCAATAGCTTTTTGGTGGAAGGCCATCCAAGATGGGAGCACAAGAAGACCCTAAAATCAACACACCAAATCTATACCCAATACAGAGCAATTCCTCCTAAAGAAGAACTAAAGGCTGATTAAACAATTTCTGCACAGAAGGACCACATAAAAGTAGGAGAGATGGAGACAAAGTAACAAAGACAAATCGGGCCCCTGAGGTAACAACCTATATTAAGGAGAAGTATCACTGAGGGGCTTATACACAGACTTGTCCTCCCTAAAGTACAATGGAAAAAAACAGCAGTGTAAAGGGCAACAGGACTGTAGGTGGAGAAAATGTTTTTTTAATTCTAGAGTGTCTTCTAAATGGTTGGGGGGGAAACTGCTAGCTCTCTTCTGCAGGGTTGGAGGCACTAGCAACAGCCGCTGCTTTTTCAACCTAGAATTAGATGGTCTCACCAGAGAAACTAGGCAAGAAAAAAAAAAACAACACTATAATAAAAGGCTTTCATATTGGTAAGGAAGAATTAAACTTGTCACTATTTGCTAATGACATATTAAAAAAAAACTAAAAACTCCACAAAAAACTATTAGAATAAAAAAATGTAAAGCCACAGGTTACCAAATTAATATACATTAATTGGTGTTTCCATACACAAATAAAAGGTGTCAGAATTAAGAAGACAATCCCATTTACAAATGCATCAAAAAGGGTAATACATAGGAATAAATTTGACCAAGGAGATGAAAGACTATACTCCAGAAATTATAAGACAATGATGAAAGAAATTGAAGATGGCTTAAATAAATAGTAAGATATTCCATGCTCGCATATTGGAAGGATAAATATTATTAGAATTTAACACTATCCAAAGCAATCTATAAATTCAATGCAATCTCTATCAAAACACCAACTGTTTTTCACAGAACTATAAGAAAGAACTCTACAATTTTCATGGATACACAAAACACACTGAATAGTCAAAGCAATCTTGAGAAAGAAGGTAAAAGCCAGAAGAATCATAATCCCAAATTTCAAGCTATATTACAAAATATAGTAATCAAAACAGTGTGGTACTGACACAGAAACAGACATAGATCGATAGAATTAAATAAAAAGCTGAGAAAGTAATGCATATATGGTCACTTAATCTAGGACAAAAGATGCAAGAATAGATAGGCTCCTCAACAAATGGTGAATAAATGGAAAACTGGACAGCTGTGTGCAAAAGAAGGAAACTGCACCATTATCTTACACCATATACAAAAGTTAATTCAAAATAAAGACTTGACCATAAGATCTGAAGCCATAAAAATATATTAAAGGAAAATATAGACAGTAAACTGTATTACAATAATCTTTGCAATATATTTTTTGGACCAGTCTTCCCAGTCAAGGGCCAAAAAAAAAAAAAAAAAAAACTAAAATAAATAAGTGAGATCATATCAAACTAAAAAGCTTTTGAACAGCAAAGGACACCATCAGCAATAAGAAAAATCAATCTACCAAATGGGAGGAGATATTTGCAAATCATAACATCTGATAAGGAGTTAATATTCAAAATATATAAAGAATTTATACAATTTAATGTCAAAAAAAAACCCCACAAAATAACTCCATTTAGAAATGGACAGAGAACATGGACAGATATTTTTCTAAAGAAGACATACAGATGGCCAAGAAGCACATAAAGAGATTCTCATCACTAGTCATCAGGGAAATCTAAATCAAAACTGCAATGTGACTGTACCTCACAATGTCAGATTGGTTATTATCAAAAAGACATAAAATGAATGTTGGCAAGGAAATGAAGAAAAGGGAACAATCATACATTGTTGGTGGAGTGTAAATTGATGTACCATAATAAAAAACATTATAGAGGTTCCCAAAAAAATTAAACACAGAAATCCTTCATGATCCAACTTCTAGGTATTTATACAAAGAAAAGGAAAACAATCTTCAGCAATATATCTATCTTCATGGCAGCGTTATTTACAATAGTTAAGATAAGCAATACAAGTGTCCACTGATAGATAAGTGTATAAGGAAGATGGGATACACACACACACACACACACACACACACAATGGAATATTATGTGGCCATAAAAAAGAATAAAATCTTGACATTTGTTGCAGCACGGATGGACCTAGAGGATATTGTGCTAAGTGAAATGAATCATAAAGAGAAAGACAAATATATGATTTTACTTTTATATAAATCTAAAAAAAACAAAACATAAAAGAAACAAACTCATAGTTATAAAAAACAAACTTGGTTAACAGAGGGAGGATGGGTTGCAGGGGATGAGTAAGTGAATGGGATGAAGAGGTACAAACTTCCAGTTATAAAATAAATAAATCATGAGGATGCAATGCACAGCATAGGGAATAAAGTCAATTATATTGTAATAATTTTGTATGGTAACTACACTTATAATGAGGATCACATAATGTATAAAAATACTGAATCACTATGATGCCTACCTGAGAAAATAGGATATTGTATGTCAATTACAGTTCAATTAAAAAAAAATACTGGGGCTCCTGGGTGGCTCAGTGGGTTAAAGCCTCTGCCTTTGGCTCCGATCGTGATCCCAGGGTCCTGGCCCTATATTGGGCTCTCTGCTTAGCGGGGAGCCTGCTTCCTCCTCTTTCTCTGCCTCCCTCTCTGCCTACTTGTGATCTCTATCTGTCAAATAAATAAATAAAATTGAATTAAAAAAAACTCTTAATATGAAAAAAGATGCAATACCTTTTCCTTTACCTTGGGAAGATAGTTTAGTATAAGATATTTTAATTGGCTCATGTAAATTTTAACAATGTAATAACATCGGAATATTTTTCAGATATTTCTTTCACTCTCTGATATCCATCCATGTAATCATAGCATCAAGCCAGAGGACATATGACTCTTTTTTTGCCAGGTCTATTCAACATTATGCCATACAAGAGGCCTAAACCTAGGCCCTTGTACTATTTTTGAACTGCTCAGCCCAGTCTTAACAAAGAATCCTTCTTAGCCATTTCCTTGATCTTGATATTTCATCACTTTGGTCTGCCTTCAGCAAGAATCTTATTAAGTTGGTTTAGCAAAATTTCTCCTACCCTGGATATCTTCTCTTGGTAATTTTCTATCCATTTCACAGTACTCCTTTGCTATAAACATCCCCATTTGCCTTTGCTGTGTTCAGAAGTGAGCTCAGTTCTATACTGAAATCTCTGTCCCTTATTAAAATAGTTATAGAATAAATTCTGGTTTTGATGCTTTAACTAATGTCAAGCCCTGATTATCTTAAATAGTTCCCTCCTGTGGAATATGGTTATGTGGTAGGTTATCTGGTTTACCTAAATAATAATAATAATAATAATAATAATTTTAAAAATCCAATAATGCATATTTTGATGTTAATTCAATCTTTTTTTCAAGTCAGATCCTAAATTTCCGCCTTGTTTACTATATGCCATATTTTTTTAATTTTCTAGGAACTAATCCAGAAGAATATTAGGAATGATTCCAGGCTTTCTAAATCATAAACAAGTCCCCATATCAAAAACTATTTACTATCCAGCTGTATATTCTATGTCTCAACTCCTATTCAACACCCTAAAAGTTCATTACCAGGCATTTCTCCCATTTTCTGCCAGGGTTATATTAACCAGGTCCAGGAGATTCTTTAAGGTATAATGCTTTCTTCTCCAAAGCAGAGGAAATGTTACTCAATTTATTAGTTTAAACCAGAAATGCTCAAAATGTACCATGCATCAGAAATACCTAGAAGGCCTTGTTAAAATATAGATTGGCGGCCCTTTATTCATTACAAGATTTGGGATGGGCCCCAAGAATTGATTTCCAGTATATTTTCAGGTGTATCTGATATTGTTTATCTACTTTAGAAATTACTTGAGTCAAAGGAATGAGAGAGGGTGAGGAAAAATTAGGGATGCAAACAACATTTTAAAGACATCTGTCTCAGGTGACTCTTTTTTTTTTTTTCAGCATAACAGTATTCATTGTTTTTGCACAACACCCAGTGCTCCATTCAAAACGTGCCCTCCCTATTACCCACCAACTGTTCCCCCAACCTCCCACCCCTGACCCTTCAAAACCCTCAGGTTGTTTTTCAGAGGGTGACTCCTTTTCATTGCACACAAGAGAAGGAATCTGCTCACCTGTAGTAAGGGAAGATAGACAACTGTGTCAGTCCATATGGTTCAGGCAATTTGGGTGTTCAAAGGCCTTAGAAGAATCTGCCTAAATATTTCCATCCTGTATTTCAGGCTTTCAGTCTTTCCCTCAATACAGTACTAAGTTTATTTAGTTTAGTTTAGTTTTCCCAAAGATTAGCCAGGATTTTGAATTCACTATTCTCATAATGATATTTTGTGTTAAATTTTTAGCATACTCTACCCTCCAGGAGATGAAGACATCTTTAAATGCCTCCATGGAGGGCTTCTGGATTCACATCATATTGCTATAATTTGATATCAAATTGGTTGGTAACAGCTCTGGACCTGCTCTGATTTTCTTTTTCTCAACATTTCAATGGGAAATAAAACCTATCAATAATCCCCATTTTAAATGGGGCAAATCAGGAATAGCCTATTCCATCTTCTGCCTGGAAATAACATCATTTATGCTCATGTTTTATTGTACAAAGAAAATCACATGTCAAACCTAACTTCAAGGGTTTGAAAAGTTTAATCCTAAAAGTGCTTGAGGACTTCTGGTAATATTTGGTGAAAAGTAATAATGACAAAATCCAAGAAACATGCCCAGCCCTCTCTGGTGACCTCATTATCTTCCCAACATGTGTCTAAGTTGAAGAATGATTTTGTCAATCACTGTCCTGAAGGACCAGTTTGGGCTCTGTGAGAGGATCTCTTTTTATCTTTTAGGTCTTTGATCTTCATGGGGTGCAATTATCAGGCCACTGACTCTTCTGTCATTTTTGTCTTTAGGGAAATACCTGCAAGCTTCAATACTCACATACACTGTAATTTGGACTTTCCTTTATTTTACTTCATGATAGTGGTTTAAATTTAGGTATACCACTATTTAATAACTATTTTATCAAACTATATTTGTCATTGTGCTTTGTGTAAAGTGAAAATTGTTTACATATTTTATTTTGTTCCCATAGCAACTGAAAAATATATTTTTCAACTGAAAAATGCTTCTCCCTGACCCTTTACATTTTCCTGGAAGACTTACCATTTCTTTTTGAAGAAATTTATGTTTTACTAGTCAAAGAAAAGTACCATGCCAGCAAAAGTCATTTTTTTGGCAATACTCAAATGTCAATGCTTATGATATAGTGATTACAGACATTAAGTTACTCATCTATCTAAAAAGTTAATCATCAGCACAACTTACAAATTGTAACCGCTCAGTCATACTGTATGAGAGACTTTTACTATGTGACAAAATAGTACCTACTATTGAACTCAACAATTCACTTTTTTATGTAGTTATCCAGAAGAAAGAAAAATATATATCCACAGAAGAATTTGTATAAGAATATTTGTAGCAATTTTATTTATAGTTGCCCAAAACTGTAAGGAATTGAATTGTCCATGAACAAATAATCACATTGTATTTATATGTACATAATGGAACACCATATAGTGATCAAGAAGAATGGACAAATAACACATGCCATGAGCTGGAGGACTCTCAAACATTGTCCTTAGTGAAAAAAAGGAGATACAAGAGAACAAATACTGTATAATAAGATTTACATAAAGTAACAGAAAATTCACACATCTGTAATGACAGAAAATAGATCATTTGTTACCTGGTCCTGGATTGAAGGTCTTCAACAACAAAGTGACATGAGGGAACTTTTGTGCATGATGGAAATGTTCTATATCTGGATGATGGCTATTGTTCCACAGACATGCACATCTCTCAAAAAACATCAAAATGTAATTTTTTTTTTTAAGATTTATTTATTTGACAGATAGAGATTACAAGTAGGCAGAGAGGCAGGCAGAGAGGCAGGCAGAGAGAGAGAGAGGAGGAAGCAGGCTCCCAGCCAAGCAGAGAGCCCGATGCGGGGCTTGATCCCAGGACCCTGGGATCATGACCTGAACTGAAGGCAGAGGCTTTAACCCGCTGAGCCACCCAGGCGCCCCTCAAAATGTAAATTTTAAAACAGTTAAAACCTAAACTTAGAAGACCCAAGTTAATGGGGTGCTTGGGTGCCTCAGTTGGTTAAGCAACTGCTTTCAACTCATGATCCTAGAATCCCAGAATCAAGTCCCACATTGAACTCCCTGCTTGGTGGGGAATCTGCTTCTTCTGACCTCTCCCCTCTCCTTCTTGCTTTCTCTCTCTCTCTCTCTCTCTCTCTCTCTCACACACACACACACACACTCTCTCTCTCTCTCTCTCTCACTCTCTATCAAATAAATAAAATCCTAAAAATAAGACACTATTAAAAAAAAAGAAGAAGAAGAAGAATACCGAAGCTGAGACACTCCTTTACCAGTCTACAAAATAATGAATTTGGGGGGTAATGACCATAAGAATTACTCAGTATTTCTAATCAGAATAGATCATACTGGTTATATACTAGCTCAAGTTCTGAAAATTATAGTCTAAAATTGTGATTGATATACATCTTCAGCCAACCTGAGATTTTGTGGTCATGAATTGCTTATTCAAGAATCAAATTTGTAAAGATATCAAATTTTGAGTCCTTCCTTAATAACATGTGTATCCTTTTAATCCTGTGATGATTTATAATTAATTAAATGAAATAAGACAAATAAGTAGTATTGATAACTTTATGTTAAAATTAGGAATGATATGTTTAACATTAAAATCACTGTAATTTTCAAGGGATGTGGCATTACATGAATGAAAGAGATTCCAGCTTCTTTTAAAATTTGATCCCAGTTGAAAAAGTATGATTTTTCTAAACTCACGTTTTAAGTAGAAATATAGCAGGTAATTTAATTTTATTTGAAGCACATCTGAACATTTTTAATAAAGTTCTGCATATAAATTAGATTCTTTAGGCTTAACAAATTTACCCAAGAGACTTATAAAAAAGTTGTTAAATATTTGTTTAGGCAGGTTGTCTTTTTGGATATAAGATTGCTCCCTTGGACAGCTATAGTACTAACAGGGACTATATACTAAAATTCTACTATATGTCAACCTGTGTAAGGAAATTTAATAAGAATGCAAATGGAAGGGAAAAGAAAAAGATTGCAAGTGGAACTACTTAGGGATGAGTCTATATGAATTGCCTAGAAGCAACACTAGTAGAATTACCTATGAAAATAATTGTTTATAGTTTATACAAAATTTTGGGATTACTAATTAAAATGACAAAATCTTTCAGGTAGTTTGAATGAATTATATGGAAATTAGATTTTAAATGTGCTGCCTTAAATATGAACATGAATTGAATACCCGAGTTACTTCAAATACTCTGGAGTACCTAAAGTTGCCCTCAAATATCAAAAGCTGACATTAATAACAAAGTGAAGGCATAGAGTCATAAAATTTCATTGGAGAAAATTATGGCAAGACGACGGTTATGAGAGTGTAATTTTTCAGACAGAACAACTAGATGGTGAAGTCAGAAATATGGGCAGTACTTTCAACAAAAGTAGGTAGGAACGTATGCATACTTATCTCAAAATTCCAACTGATGAGAATAAATCACCAACAGCCATAAAATATTCATGGTGTCAATACCTTTGTGGGAAGAAAAGTAAGGAAGTAAAGAGACAGGCTCTAATGGATTTGTGAGAAGGAAAACATCGACATTAATGATGGATATTCACTGAAAAGAATGTAACAGGAATATTCTAAAATAGCGTCTAAACACGACAAAAAGCCAATAATAGGTGACTTCAAGAGGCGCATGGTAAAAATGACCAAGAGCTGAATCATTCTATTTTTTTTTTTTTGCAATGTCTTTTTTAATTTAATTTATATTTTTTTCAGGGTGCCAAGACTCATTGTTTATGCAGCACACCCAGTGCTCCATGCAATATGTGTCCTCCTTAATACACACCACTGGCTCACCCAACCCCCCACCAACCTCCCCTCTAAAACCCTGTTTGTTTCTCAAGAGTTCACAGTCTCTCATGGTTCATCTCTCCTTCTGATTTCCCCCAACTCACTTCTCCTCGCCAGCTTCCAATGTTCAGCATGTTACTCCTTCTGTTCCACAAATAAGTGAAACCATATGATAATTGATTCTCTCTGCTTGACTTACTCCACTCAGCATAATCATTCTTTTCTTTTAACTTTCAAAATTTATGTGCCGTTCTTGGACAGGGCCCTGAATTGAGAAACAAGTGGGTTCAAATTAATCAGGAAAGAGACAAAAAATGATAGATGACCATATGGTCCATAAATAAACAGAAAGTGTGAGGCAAAATTTTTATATCTAGCAAATCAGTAAAAGCATAAAAAACATAGACAAACCAACATGCAAGTGTATGAGGTACACTGTTCTAATAATTCCCTTTGAAGTTAATTTTAGAAATGGCTGGAGAGACATAGGCACCAAATATTGATGGGCAGCGTTAAATATATAATTAAAATAAACTATCAAATTAGAGGGACAGAAGGAGAGTAAGGGTTGTAAGTGCTATATGCTATGACAATATACATAAAATCTGTATATAAAAATAAGAGAATGGTGAATGAGTATGCACCATTTTTTCTTGTTTTAAGAAGTTATATTGGTGATAATACTGTTATTGTTATTCTGAGACTTTTATATGGGTACAAAAGGACAGCACAAATGAATAATTTGGCATATTTGAATTCTATCATATCCAATATTCTTGACCACCATAAATTTCACTGAGGATTAAAAGAGGTGTCAATAGAGTAAAGAAGTTTAAGTAAGCATGTATTCTTGAATTTGATTGAAATGATAAATATAAAATCACCCAATATGATATATACACATATATAATAAGTGTAATTCAAATACATATATACATGCACACATATTTATCCTCCAAAGAGGATAAATTTAAAAAAAAAAACTTAAAAATAAATTAAAAAAATACAAAACCAGTAGCTGATTGTGATCTTATAATATTATTTATGACAAGGGGATTTTGGTTCTATTACTGATTCCAGAATTGCAGCAGAAAATATTAAAGATTACCCCAGAGAAAATACATTTTCTCACACATCATAGTGCTTCAAAAGGTCTTTGAAGTCATCTTAAAGGAACTCCCACTAGCCAAACATTATATATATGTATGTATACATATATATGTATATATATAATTCCAATAATAATAATTTCACTATATTGAAACCCATCAATGAAATTATGTTTAATTGCACTATAGTCAACACAGTTATGTTTGTTTCAGGTGTATAGTATATGATTCAAGAGTTCTATACATTGTTCAATGCTCATCAAGACAAGTGTACTTTTAATCCCTTTCACCTGTTTCACCTATCCTCACCCAATGCCCCTCTGCTAATCATTTGTTCTCTAGAGTTGAGTCTGATTCTTGGTTTGTCTCTTTTTTCCTTTATTGTTCGTTACATTCCACATGCTAGTGAAACCATATAGTATTTGTCTTTTTCTGATTTATTTTACTTACCAGTATAATCTCTAGATCTATTCATGTTGTTGCACATGGAAAGATTTCATTCTTTTTTATGGCTGAGTAATAGTCCATTGCATATATGCATATGCATATATATAAGCATATATACATTTTGAAGCAGCCTATCCATGTCTATCTATAGATGAATGGATAAGGAAGATCACTTCTTCCATAATTTGGGTATTGTTACTCATGCTACAATAAATATATGGTTTCTATTTTTAATTTTTTGGGGAACCTCCCTATGCTTTCACAGTGGCTGCACCAGTTTCCATTCCCACCAACAGTGCACTAGGGTTCCTTCTCTTCACCAACACTTCTTTCTTGTGTTTTTCATTTTAACCATTCTGACAGGAGCAATGTGATATCACATGGTGATTTTGATTTGCATTTCCCTGATGATGAGTGATGATGAGCATCTTTTTATGTGTCAGTTGGCCATCTGGATGTCTTCTTTGGAATAATGACGGTTCATGTCTTCTGTCCATTTTTAATTGGATTTCTTTTTTGGAGGGGGAGGTAATGGTTTTAGTTTTTCATGTATTTTGTATGTTATCCTTTAATGGATAGGTAATTTATAAATATATTTTTCCATTCAGCAGGTTAACTTTTAGTTTTGTTGATTATCCCCTTTGCTGTGCAGAGCTTTTTATTTTGATGCAGTTCCAACAGTTTATTTTTGCCTTTGTTTCCTTTGCCTCAGGACATATCTAGGAATTTTATGGTTTCACGTCTCATATTTCAGTCCTTAATCCATTTGAGTTTGCTTTTGTTGTATGGTGTAAGAAAGGTTCCAGTTCCATTCTTTTGCATTTAGCTGTCCAGTTTTCCCAACATCATTTGTTGAAGACATATTTTATTCCCATTGCATATTCTTGACTCCTCTGTGGAAGATTAATTGACCATATAAAATGGATTTATTTCTGAATTTTCTTTTGTTTCACTAATTTATGTGTCTATTCTTTTTTTCTTCTTCTTTATATTTAATTTCTGAGAGAGAGAGAGAGAGAGCACACAGTGGGGTGGAGAAACAGAGGGAGAGAGAGTCCCAGGCAGACTCCACCCTGAGCATGGAGCCTGGCTCCAGGCTTGATCCCATGACCCTGATATCATGCCCTAAGCCAAAAGAAAGGGTCTGACACTTAAATAATATGCCACTCAGGCACCCCTTATGTGTCTATTCTTGTGCCACTAATATGCTGTTTTGATTACTACAGCATTGTAATACACCTTGAAATCTGGGCTTGTTACATTTCCAGTTTTGTTCATTTTTCTCAAGATTGCTTTGGCTATTCAGGGTCTTCTGCGGTTCCATGCAAATTTTGAGGTTATTTGTTTTATTCTGTGAAAATGCTTCTGGTTTTCTGATAGGGATTTCAGTCTACGGCCACACCACCCTGAAAGTGCCTGATAGTTTGCTTTCATAGTATGGACACTTTAACAATATTTGCTCTTCCCATCCATGAGTATGGAATATCTTTCCCATTTGTGTCATCTTCAGTTTCTTTCATCAATGTTTTATAGTTTTCAGAGTACAAGTTTTCACCTCTTTGGTTAAGTTTATTCCTAGGTTTTGTGCACCTATAAATGTAATTGTTTTCTTAACTTGTTTTTCGCTTCCTCATTAGTGTATAGAAATCAACGGATTTCTGTATATTGATTTTGTATCCTGCACTCTTACTGAATTTATTAGTTAGACTAGGTTTTTGGTAATATTTTCTATTTTCTGTATATAGTATCATGTCATCAGCAAATAGTGAAAGTTTTACTATTCCTTACTTATTTGGATGGCTTTTCTTACTATTTGTTTTCTGAATGCTATGGCTACGACTTATATTACTTTGTTGAATAGAAGTGGTAAGAGTGTACAGCTTTGTCTTGTTCTTGACCATAGAGGAAAGGCTCTCAGTTTTTCACCATAGAGTATGATGTTAGTTGTAGGATTTTCATATATGGCCTTTATTATGTTGAAGCATGTTTCTTCTATACCATTTCATTGAGGATTTTATTATGAATGAATGTTGTAACTTGTCAAATGATTTTTCTGTATCTACTTAAGTGAACAGATTTTTTTTTCTTTTGTTGATGTGATGTCATGTTGATTTATCTATGAATATTGAACCACTCTTGTATCTTGGGACTAAATTCCTACTTAATTGTGGTGAATGATTTTTTTTTAATATATTTTTATTCAGTTTGCTAATATTCCTTGAGGATTTATGCATCTATGTTAATCAGGGATATTACCCTATAGTTCTCTTTTTTAGTGGTGTCTTTATCTGGTTTTGGTATCAGCGTAGTGTTGGCCCCAAGAAATGAATCTGGAAGTTTACTTTTTATTTTTTTTTTAATAGTTTGAGAAGAATAGTTATTAACTCTTTTTTAAATGTCTGGTAAATTTGTCTATGAAGCTGTCTGGTCTTAGACATTCATTTGTTGCTTATTATTATTATTATTATTATTATTACTGATTCAATTTAATTGCTGATTCTTGGTCTGGTCAAATTTTCTATTTCTTCCTGATTCGGTTTTGGTAGGTTATATATTTCTAGGAATTTATCCTTTCCTTCTGGATTGTCTACTTTGTTGGCATATAATTTTCATAACGTACATTTAGAATCCTTTATATTTTTGTGGTGTCAGTTATTTCTTTTCTTTCATTTCTGATTTTGTTTGCATCCTCTTTTATTTATTTATTTTTTATTAAGTTTAGATAAAGATTTGTCAATTTTGTTGATTTTTTCAAGGAACCAACTCCTGGTTTCATTGATCTGTTTTATTTCATTTTAATTTCTATTTCATTCATTTCTGCTCTAATCTTTATTTTTTTCTTCCTTTTACTGACTTTGGGTTTTCTTGGTTCTTTTTCTAGCTCCTTTAAGTTTAAGGTTAAATTGTTTATTTGGGATTTTTTTTTCTTGTTTCTTGAAGTAGGCTTGTATTGCTATAAACTTCTTAGAACAACTTTTGCTGCAACCCAAAGATTTTGGACTGTTGTACCTTCATTTTCATTTGTCTCCATGTATTTTTCAATTTCCTCCCTGATTTCTATTTGACCTACTCATTGCTTAGGAACATGTTATTTAATCTCCATGTATTTGTGGTCTTTCCAGACTTTTTTCTTGTGTTTGATTTGTAGTTTCATAGCACTGTGGTTGGGAAAGATGCTTGGTTTGACTTCGATGTTTTTAAATTTGTTGGGACTTGATCTGTAGCTTAATATATGGTATATTCTAGGGAATGGTCTATGTGCACTTGGAAAGAATATGTATTTTGCTGTTTTAGGGTGGAATGTTCTGACTATGTTTATTAGATCCATCGGGCCCGATGTGTCATTCAAAGCCACTCCTTTTTTTTCTTTTCTCCTCTCCTGCTTGGATGATCTCCCCATGGATGTAAATGGCATGTTAAAATCTCATGCTATTATTGTATTACTGTTGAATACTTCATGTTATTAGTTTTATGTATTTGTGTGTTCCCATGTTGCATGCACAAATATTTACAATATATTTTTGTTGGATTTTTCCCTTTGTGATTATATAGTCTTTTTGTGTCTTCTTATTGTCTTTGTTTGACATAAATATTGCTACCCTTGCTCTTTTTTCACAACCATTTGCATATTTGTTTCTTTATCCCTTCACTTTCAATTTTCATGTGTCTTCAGTTCTGAAATTATTTTCTTATAGGAAATATAGATGGGTCTCTCTTTTTCATACATTCCAACACCCTAGCCTTTTGATTGGAGTATTTAGTCTATATACATTAACAGTAATTTTGATAGGTGTCTACTTATTGTCACTTTGTTATCTGTTTTATAGTTGCTTTTGTAGTTCTCAGATTCTTTCTTCTCTTATTCTTTCCACTAACATTTTGCTGGCTTTCTTTAGTGTTCTAATTGTATTCTTTTTTTTTTTTTATTTTTTTATTTAATTTTTTTTTTTTTTTATTTGCCAGAAAGAGAGATCACAAGTAGACAGAGAGGCAGGCAGAGAGAGAGAGAGGGAAACAGGCTCACCGCTGAGCAGAGAGCCCAATGTGGGGCTCGATCCCAGGACCCTGAGATCATGACCCGGGCCGAAGGCAGCGGCTTAACCCACTGAGCCACCCAGGCGCCCCTCTAATTGTATTCTTTTATCCTTATCTTTTTTTGTATATGTATCACCAGTTTTTGAATTATGGTTATCATTAGGTTTATATATAACATCTTATGCATATAGCAATCTCTTTTAACTTGATTTTTGCTTAACGTTTGAACCCATCCTTCACTCTTCCCTCCTCCACATAGGTATATGGTGTCATACTTTACATCCTTTTACTCTGTAAAACTCTTGACTGATTTTTATAGATATACCTAATTTTATTGCTCTTGTGCTTCCTATTTTCTTTACTCCTACTTGTAGTCTTTCTTTTCCAGTCAAACAGTTCCCTTTAACATTTATTGTAGGGCTGATTAGTGGTGATGAATTCCTTTATTTTTTCTTTGGGGAACTCTTTATCTATTTTCTTCTGAATGATAGCTTTACTGGACAGAGTATTCTTGGTTGCAGCTTTTTTCCCCTGCCCCAGAATTTTGAATGTATCAGGCCACTCTCTTCCACCCTGCAAAATTTCTGTTGAAAAATCTACTGATACCCTTATAGTGTTTTCCTTGTATGTAACTGTTTTCTCTTGCTGCTTTTAAAATTCTCTATCATTAATTTTTGCCATTTTTAAAAAATTTATTTATTTGACAGACAGATATCACAAGTAGGCAGAGAGGCAGGCAGAGAAAGAGAAGGAAGCAGGCTCCCCATTGAGCAGAGAGCCTGATGCGGGGCTCAATCCTAGGACCCTGGGATCATGACCTGAGCTGAAGGCAAAGGCCCCAACCCACTGAGCCACCCAGGTGCCCCTTTTTTGCCATTTTTGACTGTATGTCCTGGTGTGGACCTCCTTGGATTGATTTTGTTTGGGTCTCTCTCTGCATCTTGGATCTGGATTTCTGTTTTTTTCCAAAGATTTGGGAGGTTTTTCAGCTATTATTTCTTCAATAAATTTTCTGCCACCTTTTCTCTTTCTTCCTGGGATCCCTATAATGTGAATGTTATGCTGGTTGGTGTCACTGAGTTCTTAGTCTATTTCTTTCTTTCTTTTTTTTTAATGATTTTTTTCTCTCTCTTGTTCATCTCATTGCCTTCTACTACTCTGTCCTCTAGGTCACTGATTCATTTTTCTGCTTCCACTAGCTCAATTTTTATCCCATCTGGTGCATTTTTAATTTCAGTTATTGACTTCCTCTTCTCTGATTGGTTCTTTTTTATGTTTTCTATCAATTTTTTGAGGATCTCACTGAGGTCCTCCACTCTTTCCACAGTCCAGTGAGTATCTTAATACACCACTAATTTAAAATTCCTACCAGTCACATTATTTATATCCATTTTGTTTAGCTTTCTTGCTGTGATTTTGTCCTGTTCTTTCATTTGGGTCACATTCTTCTGTATCCTCATTTTTTATAACTCTGTGTTTCTGTGTGTTAAGAAAGTCAGTTATGTCTCTTGTTCTTGAAAGTCATGGCTTTATGAAGCGGAGGTCCTGTAGTGTCCTGCAGCGGATTATCCTCTTTTCATCAGAACCTGGCACTTCATGTATGTCTCCAATGTCTGTTGTGTGCTGAGCTGTGTTTGCCTTCAGTCCAAATTCTGCAATGATTCTCTTTGACTATTATGGGCAGGGCTTGGTCTTTGTGCTATTAGTCTGGGGCCACTTTGGGCTTCAACAGATTTAGACCAGGCATGTGTCAGAGATGCAGTATCACCAAACTGCAGGATGATTTTTCCATGCTGTCCCTTGAGAAGCTTCCATTGATGGCTAAGGCCAGTAGTCAGCCCTGATGTTTGCCCCCCAGCCCACCACTGGGGTTACAGTTGGACTGGTGTGTGGTTATGTTCCCCTCTTCCCAGGGCGGGAATCACATTAGAGTGGTGCTATCCCTTTGGGGCTGTTTACACACTGCCAGGTTTGTGGTCTGCCATTTTGGATAGGTTCTGCCCAAGGGCATATTGGAGGAGGTGGGTTCATAAGAGAACATGGGGAGCAGGGTGTGTGATATAAATAAGGTCAGCTCCAGCCTGCTGTCAGAGGGGATATACAGATGCCCTGGAACACTCCTGCCCAGGCTTGGATAGAAGGAGTATTCCTACAGAACACATTCCTGAGCATTATCTTAACAGTATCGGTACCAAGTGTAGATGCTTCACTGGTTCCTGCAGGTGTCTGTATACCTAGGCCAGGCTAGTGAGTGAAGGAAATGACATCTGCCATCTTTTTTTTTTTTTTTAATTCTTGGAGAAATATTACAAAGATATCTGCCCCTGGGGCGCCTGGGTGGCTCAGTTGGTTAAAGCCTCTGCCTTTCGCTCGGGTCATGATCCCAGGGTCCTGGGATCGAGCCCCGCATCGGGCTCTCTGCTTGGCAGGGAGCCTGCTTCCTCCTCTCTCTCTCTCTGCCTGCCTCGCTCCCTACTTGTGATCTCTATCTGCCAAATATATAAATAAAATCTTAAAAAAAAAAAAGACAAAGATATCTGCCCTCTAGCACATGCTCTGAGATTAGTAAATGCATTTCCTATGGCTCTGGCATTTTTCAAATTCTTGTTTCTATACTAGCTTCCAGTGGGACTCTTTAGTGACAGGAACTCTTCCCTCTTGGCTCTCCCAGATCCAAGGCCACTGATTTTTAAAGTTCCAGAGTAGAAGGCCTGTTAAGCTCATCTGGTTTTAAAAGCCAAATGTTATGGGGATCTGTCTTTCTCATGCCTGGGGTGTTTGGTGTGAGGATCTGGTTCTCTCCATTCTCTATGCCCCTGGTATCTCTCCTTCTAAAAGACAGTCCCATCCATCTGTTAAGCTCCACACCTTGTCTCCACCCTTCCTATCTTCTTCAAGATCTTCTTGTTGGACAGACCCTTTAAGTACGATATAGTGTTCTTCCTCATCTCTTATTATAGTCTTTGGCTTAAAATCTAATTGATCTGATATAAGGATTGCCACCCCAGCTTTCTTCTGATGCCCATTAGCATGGTAAATTGTTTTCCACCCCCTCCCTTTAAATCTGGAGGTGTCTTCGTGTCTAAAATGAGTTTCTTGTAGGCAACATACTGATGGGTTTTGTTTCTTTATCCATTCTGACACCCTATGTCTTTTGATTGGGGCATTTAGCCCATTAACATTCAGGGTAACTATTGAGAGATATGAATTTAGTGCCATTGTATTGCCTGTAAGGTGATTGTTACTATATATTGTCTCTGTACCTTTCTGATCTACTACTTTTAGGCTCTCTCTTTGCTTAGAGGACCCCTTTCAATATTTCCTGTAGAGCTGGTTTGGTGTTTGCAAATTCTTTCAGTTTTTTTTTTTTTTTTTTTTTTTTTTGTCCTGGAAGCTTTTTATCTCTCCTTCTATTTTCAATGATAGCCTAGCTGGATAGAGTATTCTTGGCTGCACGTTTTTCTCGTTTAGTGCTCTGAATATATCATGCCAGCTCTTTCTGGCCTGCCAAGTCTCTGTGGATAAGTCTGCTGCCAATCTAATATTTTTACCATTGTATGTTACAGACTTCTTTTTCTAGGCTGCTTTCAGGATTTTCTCTTTGTCACTAAGACTTGTAAATTTTACTATTAGGTGATGGGGTGTGGACCTATTCTTGTTGACTTTGAGGGGGGTTCTCTGCATCTCCTGGATTTTGATGCTTGTTCCCTTTGCCATATTAGGGAAATTCTCTCCAATAATTCTCTCCAATAGACCTTCTGCTCCCCTCTCTGTTTCTTCTTCTTCTGGAATCCCAATTATTCTAATGTTGTTTCGTCTTATGGTGTCACTTATCTCTCGAATTCTCCCCTCGTCGTCCAGTAGCTGTTGGTGGGAATGCAAGCTGGTGCAACTACTCTGGCAAACAGCATGGAGGTTCCTCAAAATGTTGAAAATAGAACTACCCTATGACCCTGCAATTGCACTACTGGGTATTTACCCTAAAGATACAAACATAGTGATCCGAAGGGGCACATGTACCTGAATGTTTATAGCAGCAATGTCTACAATAGCCAAACTATGGAAAGAACATAGATGTCCATCAACAGATGAACGGATAAAGAAGATGTGGTATATATACACAATGGAATACTCTGCAGCCATCAAAAGAAATGAAATCTTGCCATTTGCGATGACGTGGATGGAACTAGAGGGTATCATGCTTAGTGAAATAAGTCAATCAGAGAAAGACAACTATCATATGATCTCCCTGATATGAGGATGTGGAGATGCAACATGGGGGGTTAGGGGAATAGGAGAAGAATAAATGAAACAAGATGGGATTGGGAGGAGACAAACCATAAATGACTCTTAATCTCAGAAAACAAACTGGGGGTTGCTGGGAGGAGTTGGGATTGGGAGAAGGGGAGGGGGAGGGGGTTATGGACATTGGGGAGGGTATGTGCTATCGTGAGTGCTGTGAAGTATGTAAACCTGGCGATTCACAGACCTGTACCCCTGGGGATAAAAATACATTATATTTTTATAAAAAAAAAATTGGAAGGGTAAGTGAACCATAAGAGACTATGGACTCTGAAAAACAACCTGAGGGTTTTGAAGGGGCGGGGGTGGGAGGTTGGGGGAACCAGGTGGTGGGTAATAGGGAGGGCACGTATTGCATGTGCAAAAACAATGAATACTGTTATGCTGAAAAAAATAAATAAATTTATATATATATATATATATATATATATATATATAAATGTAGATGATGGAGCACCTGGGTGTCTCAGTCAGATGAGTGTCCAACTCTTAGTTTTGGTTCAGGTCATGATCTCATGCATCATGAAATCAAGCCCAGGGTCAGGCTCTGCACTCAGTGGAGAGTCTCTGCTTGAGATTCTCTCCCACTGTCCTTCTCCCCACTCATATTCTCTTGCACTCTCTCTCAAAAAATGAATCTTTTAAAAATGTACATAATATTAAAATTAGGTTGATAATTTCTCAGCTTTTTAAAGCTCTACATACATTATTCCTTTTGTTAACTCTCTGACCTCAACTTCTATTACTTTCCTTTTAGTTCTTTTTCTTCATTTTTCACTGGCCTTTTTGATCTTCACCAAATATAGGCAAGTAAACTCCTATCTCCCTCAATGCTTTTATACTTGCTTGTACATCCCACCAATGTATAGGAGTTTAAAAGAACCTCCCAACTTCCTTAGGTGTTTACCTATGATATTTATATAAATTAGATTTCATACACAGTATTACAGGTCTCTTCTTTATATATTTCTTGATGCTCATAAATACTAAACCCTCTAGATATTTACTTGTATATCTTCTGTTTACTTCACTGTGATGTAAACCCCATTATGTAGGAATTATTTTGTCTATTTATTACTGTAA
Source organism: Meles meles (assembly GCF_922984935.1). Lineage (NCBI taxonomy): Eukaryota > Metazoa > Chordata > Mammalia > Carnivora > Mustelidae > Meles > Meles meles. Next base: position 127,982,859 of record NC_060069.1, on the reverse strand, counting down.
CCTGTGCCTGCATACAAAGTGCAACCTTAGTAAATATTTACTATATAAACAAATGAATGATTGGGTAAAGTGACATGTGGCATAAAGTACAAGGATAGATTTTTGGGAAAAATATTATGTTTGAGATACTTGTGGAACATGCAAATAAAGATGTGTAGTACATACCTACAAATATGTAGACTTAATAGATATTTTAAATTTAAATAAGATATTCATTAAATAAAATACTCAATTTTACAATCTCAAACTAGCTATAAGGAGTATAGAAGTAAATAAACATAGGTGGATCATGCCTCTATCAAACTTATATTAAGGTTTTCTTTCTATGGGTAATAAAGTCTTTGCAATAAATGTGATTACCTGGTAGGTGGGATGTGTAATGCAATAATAGCTAAATATCAAAGCATATCCATGGAAAATAAAAACTGTTAGGAGAGAGAGATACATAATATTAAAAGTGAGAAAAAGTACAGGCAAAGAAAAACTGTAAAAATTAAATTCTCTGTAGTGAAAGAGAAGATTTAAAGAAGAGTGTATCTAACTGTGCCAAATACTGCAGCAGGATTAAGTAGGATGAGAACAAAACCCAGGGATTGGATTTATTGATGAGGAATTCATTAGTAATTGTAGCAAAAGCTCTTTCTATGTAGTCATAGAGTTATGGACCAGATTTAATGCACTGGGGAAAAGGTAGAAATAGAGACATTGAGAATTACTGTTGCAGTTACTGAGTTTTATCATGGAAGAAAAGAAATAGGGCATAACGTTGTGGGTAAGATAGTTTCAAAGGAAGTATTTTTATCTTTTTTTCCCCCTTAATTTTTTTGTTTGTTTATTTATTTATTTATTTTAACATGGGAAAGACTAATACGTAGATTGACTGAAGAAAAAGCACACTGGGGGGAGAAAGTGAAAAGGGAGGAAGAATAGCACTGGAGTCCAAAAAGGTCAAGAATAATGTGACAAAGCCTTGAAGAAGGTCAGTCTTCCTCTGAATTAGGAAGAATATCAGGATAACTGATAATCCTAAGGAGAGGAAAATTTGTAGGTCAGGAGCATGCGTAAACCTGAAAGATTGCTTCAGAAATAATTCTTTATCAAAAAAGAATTGAAATGGCATATTTGTGACATGTCCAGTCATTTTATTTTGGGTTATGTTTGTGAATCCTGTTTCCTTTGGATACTTTCTAGACTCTAAATAGTAGTTACTACAGGGGTGCCTGGGTGGCTTAGTTGTTAAGCATCTGCCTTTAGCTCAGGTCATGATCCCTGGGTCCTGGGATTGAGCCCTGCATTGGGTTCTCTGTTCAGTGAGGAGCCTGCCTCTCCCTCTCCCATTCCCCTTGCTTGTGTTCCCTCTCTTAATGCCCCTCTCTCTCTGTCAAATAAATGAATAAAATCTTTAAAAAAAAATAAAAAAATAAAAAAAAGTAGTTATCACTACTTTTAATGAATTTTAATGAAAACAGCCATTGCTATTTTGGGAGAATGCAGATTAGACTTTTCTAACTTTATGTATTATTCTAAAAATCTCAATGGAAAGTTATCACCTTCAGTTTTACAATGTTACCATAGAGCAAGTCAATATAAGTTGTTATATACATATATACACACACACACACATATATATATATATATACATATATATACATATATATACATATATATGATGTTACTGCAGGAGAAGTATTAAGAATTACTGCAGTGATGAGAAATTTTGAAGAAATGTATTACAAGCAGGATGTGGTGAGAATCAGAGAAGGGCTTCATGGGGAAACTGCAAATCTGGCCCAGATCAGGGAGGTTCTGATTGAGGGAATAGTAAGGCTTGTATTCAAAGGAATAAAATGGAAATGGTGACATTTTCAGGTAGACAGAAGTAAAGTAGACAAATTTTCTGGATTTTGTTGGGCAGAGGACAAGTTTCTGTCTCTAGGATGTTGGATGTAAGCACTTTTTAGAAAAGACAGCCCTACTAAATTCTTAAATGTGCACTTTAGTTGTGATTTTATAAGAAGATATTGCTTTGAGGAAACACAGAATACCAACTATTATGGCTGAATTTTGTCCCCACACCTAAATTCATTTGTTTGAAGCCCTAAATTCCAGTACTTCAGAATATCTCTGTTTATAGCAATACATACACTAAAAAGTTATAATTAAGACTTTAAAGTGTGTTCTAATCCAATTTGATGGTGTCTTAAAAAAAAAGAAAGAAAGAAAATTTGGACACACAAAGTTACTCCAGGGATTTAAGTGCACAAAGGAAAGGCCATGTGAAGACAGTGAGAAGATGGGCATCTACAAGTCTTAGGACAGAGGGCTCAGAAACAGTTAAACCTGCAAATATCTTTATCTTGGATTTCTGGCCTTCTGAATTGTGGGAAAATAAATTTCTGTTGTTTAAGGAACCCAGTCTGTGGTATTTTCTTGTGTCATCCCTAGCAAACTGAAATACAAAACATCACCTTAAATTTTTGACAAATACTAGAAATCTTTCTGCTTGATAATTTTGGTAGTGACAAGCAATAATAATTTCAAGAATGGTAAGATTATTAATTAGTAAAATCTAACATTTGTTAGGATATTACACTAAAACTTAACATGAACTACTGTTATACTCATTTTATGGACAAAAATTAAATAATTTCCCCAACATCACAAAAAGTAGTGGAAGAATCAGCAACTGTCATTGATAAATCAGTTTCCCAGAATCTAACATTTTTTGAAAGATGACTTGGACAGAATAAAGATAACTTATTAATAACATAATAATTTGGAAAAGAGATAAACACAGAAAATTGACATACTGGGGAGGATAAAATGTGAATCAAATAAAAGAACATTTAAGGGCCATTACACAATATATATGTTCTAATTAAAAAATAAAATAATCTGACAGTTTTTCAGTCTATTCAGTCAAAGTCTGCTCCTTTGGAGCAGATACAGATTAGATGAAATGTTAGATTCAACCAAAATTCTGCTTGTCAACCCAATAATAATGACATGAGAAAAAGTAAAGGGAATCAAATATATAAACAAAGGAGTGTTTATAATTACTGACCGTGAAATTTAAACAACTAGAGGACTGTAGACACACAGAAGATGAGAAGCATTAAAAAAGTGGGAAGGGAAGTGCCTTGATGGTCAGAGTGAAGTATAAGGATTTTCCCAGAGTTAATATAAGGAATGAACTGAAATGATAGAAGTTGGTAGGTTGGGGAGTTGGATGTATTAATTTACTATTGTAGAGGAGTTGTTCTGATAAGTACTGACAATATACGTGTTACATATCTGCCGTAAGGAACTGAGAAATGTTGGAGTACAAAACCTTTAGAGGAAAGGAATTCAAGGTCCTGAAAGACTGGAATTTAGAAGTTATACACATACGTATTATATTACTTCACATCGGGAATTAAGACAGTAGTACTATTAGAGAGAATAGGTTGATCTAGGAGATAAAATTTCTAGATTGAAAAAGGGGGAAATATGCATGGATGAATGAGTGACTGCAATAAGAGTTAGTGGGTAATATGATCTTATTATAGGAGATTCAAAACTAATTGTGTGTGTGTGTGTGTGTGTGTGTGTGTGTGGCGCATGCACACACGTATTTTCCCATGAGTGAGAAAAATTAGGCTGAAAGGAGTACTTAGAGTTGCCATTTAAGAGGTTTTGAGGGGAATTAGTATCCTTAGGGAAGAGTCTGGTTTCTATTAGAGAAAGGTGAAAGCAAATAAACATATGGAGAAAAACTAAAAATATATGGGGTTTTGCAGAAAATGAATCATAAATTCCAGAATATAATACAACTGGGGGGAATTATATAAGGGGAAATGATGAGAAAAGAGTAGGATCAAATAGATTATGAGAAGGTGGTTGACTCAGACCTTGGTATTCTTGGTGCGGCTCGTAATCAGGCATAAAAGGCATAATGATACTGATTCCAGTGGACTCAAGACAGAGAGCATTGCAAAAGACTAAATAAGAAAGTATTGGAAGACATGGGTTTTAGTTGATACTGGGAGACAGAAAATACAATGACCAGACTTTATATAAAAGCAGAACTCTAACAACCTGCATGAAACACCCCAGGATACCAACCCTTCTGTCACTGATAAACATCTCAGGAAGCCAGCCTAGGAATTTAGACTGCTTTCTCAAATAACGATCCAGGAAACCAAATAATAATCCTTGAAATGATTAGCCTCAAATGGTCAGGATGTGATTAATAACTGACGGCTTTTTCAATTTTTGTCCCACTTCTACCAAAAAAATCAAATATGCATCTAAAATCAAATCACATGGGACGCCCTTCTAGTTTGCCTTCCAACAACTCTTTCATACCAACCATCTCTAATTTTTCCACTATAAAGCTTTCTAACTCTACCTACTTTTGGGTCTTTTCCAAAACACAAGTGACCATGGCTGACTCTTTTGCTCTAGCCTTTGCTTATTCAAAACTAACAATAATGATAGACACATCAAGGGAATTATGATCTTAATCTCTGGTCTAGTATAGCATTGAAATATTTTGAGGTCAAGATCTCACTCCATGTACATGTGCACCATATTATGCCTAGTTGATGGATTTCAGGATTTTTAGCAAGCTGAATATACTCCCATCTTAATTTTTGTTTGTTTCTTTTGTTTTGCTTTGTTTTCCCACTTCTCTGTGTTAACTTCTTATGCTAAATTAATTCCCTGCTCCAGACATCTCAGGGTAGCCTCTCCTAACTAAAAAATGTTATACTGCTATCTATTCCTTGCCCACTTTTCCATTAATTACTCTCTATCTCTTATATTACTTCTTATGTTAATTTGTGTTATAACCTTACCAAGCTAGAATGCAAATCTTCAAGGATAGAAGGCATTTTTTTTTCCTTTTTTGAATGAATTCCAAGGGCCTAGATCAGTGCTTGGCAAAAAACACTTGATAAATACACTTTGGATCAATAAAACAATTATAACATTTAGGCATAAAAATTTTCTCATTATCAAAACCTTCTGAAGCAGGAACTTTATCATAATTGTCAGGACCTACTTTGTTAAAATCCAAAACATAAAGATTCGCTTCTTCATAAACTAGGTTCAGCTGTCTCCAATAACTAAGGACTAATAATTTTTAAATACATAAATATAACCTAAAATGTTATCTGGATAAATGTGATCATTAAATCTACTTCAGCAATTCCTTACATTTTACATCTCTGAAATTCAGTAGTAATAATGGCATCTCTCCAACTTCCCTATACAGAATGGGAAAACCACTGTTCTTAACTAGTTTTTTCCTGTTTATATCAACACCCCTTCCTTTTATGATTAACATTTTTACTAATGGCTCATTTACCTATAATTTTGGAGAAGTTATTTATAAATATGCTGTCTCTTGTTAAGAGATCCTTAAATAAACTTAAGGCTCTGACAGCAAATTTTTCAAGATTTTTTTGCCTAAAAATCCATACGTAGTTTTAAACAGGTAGATAGTGTAGTTTGTTTGTTTGTTTGTAAGTATTTTTTCAACATGGTGTGCTAAAATATAATGATAATTGTTAATGGGTTGAATTGTGTCTCCCCAAAATTTTCATGTGGAAGCCCAAAACCCAAATACCTTATAATGTGATTATATTTAGAAATAAGCCATTTAAAGAGATAAATGATATTAAATGAGAGTCTATGGGTAAGTTTTAGTAAAATGTGACTATATCTATAAGGGAAGGAAATTTAAATACCAAATTTCCAAACACCAGTGGTGCACAGGACAGAGTATGATTCATGTAAGGGCACATCAAAAAGGCAGTCATCTGCAAATCAAGTAGAGTGTTCTTAGAAGAAATCAAACCTGCCAACACTCATCTTGTACTTCTAGTTTTCAGAATTGAGAAAAGAGATTTCTGTTGTTTAACCCCCAATACATAGCATTGTCTTATGGCAAATCTAGCAAATTAATGCAATAATAGTTTTATTTTTCACCTCCATGATAGTCAATTGCCAAAGTAAAATATGGAAAAATCAAGTGAAAATTTCTAGTGATAATTATTTTTTACTCATGCTTCTCTCTTATAAATAGCATGTCACCACCTTTGCTCATACAGTATCATCAACATCAGCAATAGCAGATGCTTTTTTTGTAAACATAACTATATGCCAAATGGTGTTTTGATATACTTTATCTGGTTGTTGTGAACTGAACTGTGTCTCCCCAAAATTAATATACTGAAGAACTAACTTCGATGTGTCTATTTGGAGAGAGGGTCTCTAAAGAGGTAATAAAGTTAAATGAAGTCATAGTGGTGGGGTTCTATTCAATAGGACTGATACCTTTACAAGAAATGAAAATGAAATGATACCTTTACAAGAAATGAAAAGCATTTATATATATATATAAAATTTATATATATATATAAATTTTATGTATAAAATGCACACACACACACACACACACACACACACACATATATATATATATATTTTTTTTTTTTAAGAAAGAAATGCCTGGACACTGTGTAAGCTAAAGCAGAGAAGTGTGCAAACACAGTTTATAGATAGTAAAACAAAGCAAAGCTAGTGACCCTGTCCAGCCAAGGAACTTGTGGTATGGGTCTGCTTAAGTCAAGACCATAAAGAACCTTATGTTTTGTGGCTGGTTCTTCCACTTAGTACAGGCAGGAAAAAAATAATTCATAGTTGTATCCGTTGATGAATATAGCCTTTAGCCCACTTAACTAGGGAATGTTACCAGGCCACACAGGAAATTGTGACTGTTTATAGAACGAATAGACCTGTTTACAGTGGCCCTTGAACAGCACAGCACAATCAGTGCTTTCCCCATGTGCAGAGAAAAACTTAATGGGACTTAATGTGGAAGGAATTTTAGTGCAAACTTTTGCCTGATTTGGGTCACCAGACTGACATGTACAGGCCCTGAGTCTTGTCCTTCTGTCACTTCCGGAAGCTATTTGATAGTCCCACCTATTGCTGAGAATAGTACCCAGTCCCAACTCTCTAGTAAGCCTTGACTAGTGAACCCAGGCAACTGTGGAGCCCAATCTATGGTCTCAGTTGGATAGGGAATCAAACCAATTGTCTCATCCCACTGTTTTCAGCCAGCAGCATACTCCCAAATTCTAATATAAGAGTTCAGGCAGTTTCCTTGCCCAAAAATAGATCCTAATAACGAGCTCCACCTGTCCTACCTTAGCATCAGACACACTCGGAAACCCAAATAGTTAACTGGTAAAGAATTGTATCTGGCTGAGCAAAACTGTAAAGTCTCAATGACCAGACTACTTAATCAAATGCACAGATATCAAAAGAATCAAGGATCATAAAAACTCAGGTAAATATCAGGGAGATCATATGATAGTTGTCTTTCTCCGATTGACTTATTTCACTAAGCATGATACGCTCTAGTTCCATCCACGTTGTCGCAAATGGCATGATTTCATTTCTTTTGATGGTTGCTGGGGGGAGGTGGGATTGGGAGAGGGGGAGCGGGCTATGGACATTGGGGAGGGGAGGCGAACCATAAGAGACTATGTACTCTGAAAAACAACCTGAGGGTTTTGAAGGGTCAGGGGTGGGAGGTTGGGGGAACAGGTGGTGGGTAATGGGGAGGGCACGTTTTGCATGGAGCACTGGGTGTTGTGCAAAAAGAATGAATACTGTTACACTGAAAAAATAAATAAAAAAAAAAAAAAACTCAGGTAAATATGACATCACCAAAGGAAACTAATAAAGGTCCAATAACTGATCCTAAAGAAATTAAAATCAACAAAATGGCAGGCAGATAATGTAGAAAAATTATCTTAAAGAAGTTTAGCAAACTACAAGAACACATGGATACTCAACTAAATTACGAAAACAATGCATGAGCAAAATGAGAAGTTCAACAAAGAGAAATCATCAAATAACCAACCAACCAACCAACCAACCAACCAACCAAAAAGCCTAGACCTAAGGAATACAATAACTGATCTGAAAAATTCCTTAGAGACAGGTGCGCCTGGGTGGCTCAGTGGGTTAAAACCTCTGCCTTTGACTCAGGTCATGATCCCAGGTTCCTAGGATCGAGCCCCACATCAGGCTCTCTGCTCCACAGGGAGCCTGCTTCCTCTTCTCTCTCTGCCTGATTCTCTGCCTACTTGTGATCTCTGTCTGTCAAATAAATAAAATCTTTAAAAAAATTCATTAGAGAACTACAATAGCAAACTTGACTATGCAGAAGAAAGAATGAAAAACTCGAAATAGAACATTTGAAATATCTTTTTAGAAGAGCAAAAAGAAAAAAAAGTTAAAAAAGAAAGAAGAAAGTCTATGGAATTTATAGGATACAATGAAAAGAAAGAATATTTACACTGTGGAATTCCAATAGGAGAATAGGAACAGAAATGGATGTAAAGTATATTTAAAGCAATACTGTCTGAAAACTTCCCAAATCTAAAGAAAGAGAGAGATTTTGAAATCCATGAGGCCCACAGACCTTCAAAGAGTTTGCACTCTATTAGAACTAAACCAAGATACATTATAATTAAATCGTCAAAAATCAAAGATAATTTTGAAAGCAAAAGAATAAATTTATATACATATGAATCTTCATAAGATTACCCACGTACCTCTCAGCATGAATTTTTCAGGCCAGGAGATAATAGTATGATATATTTAAATAGTAAAAGGGGGGAAAAAGTCAACCAAGAATTCTATATCCAGCAAAGCTGTTCTTCAGAAATGAAGGGCAGATAGAGTTTTTTGAGCAAAGAAAAGCTGAGGGTGTTCATCACCAGTAGACCTGCCTTACAAGGACTGCTAAAGGGAGTTGCTTATGTGGAAGTAAAGGACAGGAATTAATATGATAATAACATAAAGTTGTATGAAACTCACTGGTAATGGTAAATATATAGATTCTGTAACATGGTAATGGTTGTGCAAAATTCATTTACATTTCTAATGAAAAGTTAAAATACAAACATTAAAAATGACATCTACAATAATCTATCATTAGTTACATAATATAAAAATATGTAAACTATAACATCAATAACTAAAAATGTGAAGGAAATCTGTGAAAGTATAAAATTTGGGAATTCTATTGAAGTTAAGTTGTTACTAGCTTAAAATACGGTGTTATAATTTTAAGATATTTTAGGTAAACTACATGGCAACCACAAGGGAAAATATGTAGTAATTACACAAAAATACAGTAAAGCAGTCAAATCTTACTTTTTTTTAAATCCAGTGATATGTTACTGACTTTAGTCTTAAAGACACACATGGACTGAGAGTAAAGGGATGAAAAAAGACACTTTATGGTAACAAAAACAACACAAAAGCAGGGCTAGCTATACTTACCTCAAGTGAAATAGACCTTAAACTCAAAATGGTGAAAAAAAATTATTACATAACGATAAATGGGTCAACCATGTTAGTTTGCAACATTCCAATATCCTTGAAAACTTCCTAGATATAATCTGAAACAGGCTCCCATATATGGAGGGCAGGGACAGATCAAAAAAAAAAAAAAATGGGTAGGTTGCAGTTCTAGTAAGAAAGGAAACTTACATATGAGATTTTTCTTGGGTGGCAACAAGACAAGTATATTTCTGCATATGACTACCAAATCTTTAAAGATTATATGGAGGTCTTAACTGTGTTCAGTCATATATATATACCATCCAATAACCTCAACCTTCTACATCAAGGCCATATCATTGGAGGAGCTTCAGGGAATGGGGAGGCAAGGCACATGTATATTCCAAGGATAGCAAAGAAGGCAGAGATTCTGTAATTACCCAGGTCCAGCTCATGGGCCAACCAGAAGTCATGTCTTCTCAATGACCTCCCCCAACAAATGCATCAAAAGTTATAAAAAATGTAAATATTTATATGCTCCACATCAGAGCCCCTATATACATGAAGTACAAACTAAAAGAAGAAAATAATAGCAATACATTAATAGTTGGGAGCTTTAATATCCCACTCTCAGCAACTGACACATCATCCCAGACAGAGAATCAATAAGGAAAGAGCAGATTTGAACAAAACCATAAGCCAAATGGAACTACCAGACATAAACGGAATGTTCTATCCAAAAACAATAGAATACACATTCTTCTCAAGCACACATGGGATTTTTTTTTTTTTTAGGTTAGGCCATAAAATAGGCTGCAAAATAAGTCTTAGCAAATTCAAGAAAATTTAAATTATATTATGATTCTATAAAACTAGAAATCAATAACAGGAAGAAAACTTGAAAATTCTAGAATACATGGAAATTTCCTGAATAACTGATGGATCAAAGAAGAAATTAAAGGGGAATGACAACAAAACATATCAAAACTTATGGATGTAGCAAAATCAATTCTAAGAGGAAAGTAATAGAAACAAACAAATCTATATTAAGAAGCAAAAAAGATTCCAAATAAACAACCTAATTCTATGCTTTAGGGGCACATATTGCATGGAGCACTGGGTGTGCTGCATAAACAATGAAATTTGGAACACTGAAAAGAAATAAAATAAAATAAAATGGAAAAAAAAGAAACATGAAAAATAACAAACTTAGCCCAATGTTAGCGGAGGAAGGATATAATTATGATTAGAGCAGAAGTAAATAAAGAACAAGAAAACGATAGAGTTACCAATGTAAGGGTTGGTTCTTTGAAAAAATAAATAAAACTGACAAAACTTTAGCTAAACTAACCAAGAAAAAAAGAGGATCCATTTCAACTAATTATTAGTGAAAAGGGGGACATTATAGCAGATAACCATGAGAAATATGAAAATTTGTGAGAGGTTACTGTGAACAACTATAAGCCAACAAACTGAATGACCTAGAAGAGAAACATTCTAGAAACATAGAATCTACCAAAATTTAATCAGAAAGAAATTAAAAAGCTGAGCAGAGTAATTGCTAGTAAGGAGATTTAATATGTAACCAAAAATATCCCCATTAAAAAAAAAAAATATTTAGGACCAGATGGCTTCACTGGTAAATTTCACCAAACATCTAAAGGAGAATTAGAACCAATCCTTCTTATACTATCCTAAAAATATTGAAGTAGAGGAAACACTACAAAAATCATTTCTGAGGTCAGCATTATCCTAATACTAAGCCAGAAAATTACCTTACTAGAAAATGGACAAGCAATATCACTAATGACTCTCAATGCAAAAACTTCCAATAAAATACTAGCAAACCAGGGCGCCTGGGTGGCTCAGTGGATTAAGCTGCTGCCTTCGGCTCAGGTCATGATCTCAGGGTCCTGGGATCGAGCCCCGCATTGGGCTCTCTGCTCCACAGGGAGCCTGCTTCCTCCTCTCTCTCTGCCTGCCTCTCTGCCTACTTGTGATCTCTCTCTGTCAAATAAATAAATAAAATCTTTAAAAAAAAATACTAGCAAACCAAATTCAACAGGATATTACAAAGATCATTCACCATGATCAAGTTGGATTTACTTCGGGGATGCAAGGGTGATTCAACATAAACAACTCAATCGATCAATATGAAACATCACATTAACTGAATGAAAGAAAAAAATATAATCATCTTGATAGAGATGGAAAAAGCAATTGACAAAATGCAACATCTGTGCATGATTAAAAAAACTCCTGAAAATTGACTAATTTTTAATAAAGGGAACATTCCTCAATAAAGGCTACATATGGTAATCCCACAGCTATCGCGGTATTCAATAGTAAAAGGTTTAAAACTTTTCCTCTACTGTCAGAAGTTAGACAAATGTGCCCATTCTTACCACTTCAACATAGTACTGCAAGCCCTAAATAGAAAGACAGACAAGAAAATAAAAGGCATCAGAGTTGGAAAGAAAATAGTGAAAATATTTTTATTTACAGAGATGACATAATCTTAAATATAGAAAATCCTAAAGACTTCCCCCCAAAATCCATTAGATTTAATCAACATATTCAGGATAGCTGGATGATACTAAATTAACACAAAAATCAGTAGTGTTTCTATACACTACAACAAATTATTAGAAAAGTAGATTAAAATAATCTGTTTACAATAATATCAAAACACTAAATTATTTAGTAATTCATTTAACTAAAGAAGTGAAAGTTCTCTACTCTTAAAACTATAAGATATTAATAAAAGAAATCTAAGAAGACATAAGTAAATGGAAAGATATCCTGTGTCCATGGTGTGAAAGAATTAACATTAAAATATCCATACCACCAAAGCCATCTATAGACTCTGTAACGTCTCTGAAGATTCCAATGGCATTTTCTTCTACAGAAGTTAAAAAAAAAATCCTAAGATTAATAGAACCACAAAAGACCCTGAATAGCCAAAGAAATCCCAAGAACAAAGCTAGAAACAATACTTCCTTATTTCAGACTATCTTACAGAGCTATGGGAACCAACACAGTGTGATACTGACATAAAAACAGACAAATAGACAAATAGAACTGAAAGCCCAGAAATAAATCCAAGCATATATGGTTATCTAATATTTGACAAGGGGAGCCAAGCATACTCAGTAGAGGAAAGACAGTTACTTCAATAAATTGTGCTTTGAAAATTGGTTATTCATATATAAAGGTGTGAAACTAGATCTCTATTTTTCACCACTCACAAAAATTAGCTCAAAATGGATTAAAGACTTAAATGCAAGACCTGAAACCATAAAACTCCTAGAAGAAAATCTCAGGAAAAAAAAGACCCTGGTTCTGTGTTTAGGCAATGATTCTTTTTATTTTTTAATTAACATATAATATATTATTTGTTTCAGGGGTACAAGTCTGTGATTCATCAGTCTTACACAATTCACAGCATTCACCATAGCACATACCCTGCTCAATGTCCATTCCCTGCACCCCAACCCTTCCATCCCCATTCCCTCCAGCAACCTCAGTTTGTTTCCTGAGATAAAGATAAGTAATGATTTTTTGGATAGGATATCTAAAGCAAAAAGCAACGATAACAAAACTAACAAAATAACAAAAGTAATAAAAATAAAAAAGATAACAAAAACAAAAATAAATAAGTGGGACAATATCAAAACTAAGACTCTTCTGTGGAGCAAAATATATAATCAAAAAAGTTAAAAGACAACCTATTGAATGGAAAAATATATATATTTTCAAATTATATATCTGTAGAGAGTTAATATCCAAAATATAAAAAACTTCTGCAATTCAATAAGAAAAAAATCCAATTTAAAAATGACCAAAGGACAGGGGCACCTGGGTGGCTCAGTTGGTTACACCTCTGCCTTCAGCTCAGGTCATGATCCCAGGGTCCTGGGATCAAGCCCTGCATCGGGCTCTCTGCTCGACGGAAAGCCTGCTTCTCCCTCTCCCTCTGCCTACCTCTCTGCCTACTTGTGCTCACTCTCTCCCTCAAATAAATAAATTTTAAAAAAATTAAAAAATAAATAAAAATGACCAAAGGACAGAAAGAGACATTTTTCCAAGGGAGATAAATGAATAGCCAATAGGTACATGAAAAAATGTTCATTATCTCTAATCATGAAGGAAATGCATATGAAAAACCCAAATGAGTTATTACCCAACAACTTTTAAAATGGTCATTATTAAAAAGACAAGATAAAAAATGAGGGAGTGTATGGAGAAAAGAAAACCAGCATGCACTATTGATGGGACTGTTAACTAGTACATGGAATATAGTATGGAAAATCCTCAAAAAAATTAGTAAAATTACTATACTACTTAACAATTCCACTTCTGAGAATATATTTCAAGGAAGGGAAAACACTTTGTCAAAGAGATATCTGCACTCCCTTGCTTCAAGCAGCATTGTTTGCAATAACCAAGACACACATGAAACAAACTGTTTTCCCATATATATACATATGATGAAGTATTATTCAATCATAAAATAATAAGGAAACACTACCATTTATGGCAATATGGATCAACCTTCAGGTCATCATATTAGCTGAAATAAATCAGAGAAAAACAGATACTGTATCATCTCAGTTATATGCAGAACCTAATTCAAAACAAAAAACAAACACAAAAAAATACCCAAACTCATAGAAAAGGAGATTATTTTTGTGATTACCAGAGATGGGGGAGTGGGAAATTGGAAGAAAGTTGTTAAAAGTTACAACTACCAGTTATAACATAAATAAGTACTGAGGATATAATGTACAACATGATGATTTATAGTTAACACTCCTGTATAGCATATTTGAAAAGGGCTAAGTAAACCATAATATTTCTCATTACAAGGAAAAAAATTGTAAGTATAAGAAGTGATAATTGTTAACTGAAATTATTGTGGTAATCATTTCAGTATAAATATGCCAAGTCATTATTCTGTACACTTTAAACTTATAAAGTGCTATATGTCACTTGTATCTCAATAAAACTAAAACAATTCCTCATTTCATTAAAAAAAACCTTTTACAGTATGTCAGAGTAAATAACATGAAGATTAATGAATGTCAGTATGACACTTACACATATAAACATTACGAAGCATGACAAGGAAATGGAAGATTTATGATTTGACATTTTATATCACATGGCCATTAATTGTACTTCCGTGGCCTTTAAAAAACATAAATCTCTAACAACCCATCTCAATAGTGTTTCTTTTGGGGGAAATTACTGATATTCTAGTGAAACAACTCTTCATAGTTATTCAGTAAAATAATTCCCCTCAATTTTTGTGACCATCAAAAATGCACATACATATTTTCAATTGTCCTTTGAGTGGGGCTCAGAGACAAAGGGACAATGTGAGGATAGAAGCAATAAAGTACATAGTACTGAACAGAGTCTTCTGGAAGGGATACAGTCCTGCTCTCTTATATGTAATTCATACCTTTCTCTATGGACTAACCAATTTAAACTTTGATGTGCTTTCTAAAAGAATAAGGAAGAAGTAACTTTCTATAATGGTAATGAATTCATGTTTCCTTCATAACAACCTATGAAAATCAGAGACTGGTTTCAGACCTCCCAAATATTCCCGGTGTGGATACGCTTTTGTGGAGATCAGGCAACAAAGCTTAGAAAATGTTGCAAGCCCTTTAAGTATCTAGAGCTAGGGAGTTGGAAGGTGTGGGGATTAAAATTTATTGTTTTGCCCTTATAGGGTAGTAATATTTTTAAGAAATGCAAGTGACACACTTGTAATGTTGTGAAAGTGCAAGGAAGGCTCTAAGACTAACATTACAACCTTGCTTTATGAAAAGACTTTGAGACCCATTTCTTCTAGAATGGAAAAAAAGCGATTGGTCTCAGAATAAGTCTGACTTTTGATTCATTCCACAAATTTTGATGAGATATATTTTATTTCCATTTAGTTCAAAATATTTCTCTTGAGATATCTTCTTTGATCTATATGTTATTTAGAGGTATGTCATTTAATCTCTGTATTTTGAAGTTTTACATTTATTTTTCTGTTATTTATGGTTTAATTTTATAGTGGTCTAAAAGCCAACACTGTAGGATTTCTATTCTTTTCAGTTTGTTGAGTTTTATGGCCCAGAAAGTTGTCTATCTTGGTCAATGTTTTCATGTGGGCTTTGAAGAATGTACATTGTTGTTGTTGAATGCAGTAGTCTATAAATGTCAATTATAGTTAACTAATTGACAATGTTATTGAATTCAACTATGTCCTTACTGAATTCCTCCTCTAGAACTGTCCATTCCTGATAGAGGTGTGAAATAATTGGATTAATATCAAGTATATTTGTTTTCTCTTTTTTCCTTTCAAGTTTTTGCTCCTATTTTGTCTTCCACTTTTTTCTGCCTTTTGTTGTTTTAACCAAGCATTATATGCAATTAAATTTTCTTTATTACTTCTGTTTAAATAGTTTTATTCTTTTACCTAGAATTTTTAATATCATTTAAAACTAATCCAAGTTCACTTTCAAATAACACTAGATATCTTCATGGATAGTGGGGAATATCTTATGATTAAAGACCTGTACCCCTGGGGATAAAAATACATTATATGTTTATTAAAAAAAAAATTTGGAAGGGGAGGCGAACCATAAGAGACTATGGACTCTGAAAAACAACCTGAGGGTTTTGAAGGGTCAGGGGTGGGAGGTTGGGGGAACAGGTGGTGGGTAATGGGGAGGGCACGTTTTGCATGGAGCACTGGGTGTTTGCAAAAACAATGAATACTGTTACGCTGAAAAAATAAATAAAATGGAAAAAAAATTCTAATTCTTTTCTTCTATCTTTTGCATTATTTCTGTCATTTATTTCACAAATATATAAGCATGTGTAAGCATACATATTGAAGATAATCATGTATTATATACACATATTATATATGTAATATAAATAAGTTTATATAGCATAAATATGTACATAAGAAAATAAAATACATTATTTGTACATAACTTAAATCCATTAAGAATAAGAATTAATGAATGTTATTTTATCTTCACTTATACATTCTTCAATGTTCTTCCTTTCCTCACGTAGATCCAAATTTCTGAGCTATATAATTTACCTTTTCTCTATAAATCTTCATTTATCATTTCTTACAAGGCATAGCTACTAGCAACAAATGCCCTCAGTTCTTCTTTATCTGAGACAGTCATTATTTAGCCTTTACTTGGGGGGGGGAGGGGATATTGTTTGTTACAAAAATTTGAGGTTTATGTTTTTTTCTCAACACTTTTAATATTCTATTCCTCTCTCTTGTACACATGGTTTCTGAGAAATTGATTATAATTCTTGTCTTTATTTCTGTATAGTAGGTAAAGTGATTTTTTTCTCTAGTTTCTTTCGGGATTTTTTCTGTACCTTTTATTTTCTACAGTCTGAAAATGATAAGCCTAGGTGTTTTCTTGGTATTTTTCCAGTTTCTTATTCTCTAAACTTCCTGTATCTGTGATTTGATATGTCTGACATAAATTTGGTGGAAATTCTCAGCCGTTATTCTATCAAATATTTCTTCTTTTTTTTCTTTTTCTTCTGTTATTTCAATGATATGTGTGTTGTATCTTTTGTAGCTCTCCCACAATCCTTGGACATTCTCTTCTGGATTTGTTTGTTTCAGTCTTTTTTTTTTTTCCTCCAGTCGTTATTCTCTTTGACTTTCTGTTTTCAGTTGATATAATCTTTAGTTCATGAGTTTTTTCCTCAGTCTCTTCCAGTCCTCTAGTAAGCCCAAAGGCAGCAATCTTTATTTCTGTTACAGTGTTCTTCATCTCTAGGATTTTTTTTTCACGTGTTTTTAGGATTTTCATGCCTGTGTTTACATTGCCCATCTGTTTTAACAGTCTGTCTGCTTTATCCATTAGATCCCTTAGCCAATTATTCATTGCTGTTTTAAATTCCCAGTCCAAATATTTCCAACATCCCTGCTATATCTTCTTCTAATGCTTGCCTTGTCTTGTCAAATTGTGTCTTTTGTTTTCAGAATGCAAGATTTTCTAAATAACCATACATGGTGTACTCTGGTAAAAGGAACTGCTATAAATAAATACACTTTTAGTAATGTGATAGTGAGTTGTGAGGTCAGTGGACGTGTTCTATAGTCCTATTATTAGGTCTCGGTCTCTTAGTAAGCTTATACTTCTGGACTGTGAGCTTTGCAATAGTTTGGGTTTGTTTTTTGTTTGTTTGTTTTCTCCCTTCGTGGGTGTAACAGGATGAGAAGAGTGGCTGCATTTGGATATTTCTCACCCCCAGATGGACAATTAGAGCCTAACTTGCTGGGATATTATTTTCCCTTGAGGCAGGCCTTGTTAAAAAGAGCAGAGTTTTCTGGCATATTTCAAAATGGTTCCCTTTGCCTTCTCCTGTCAGATGCCTGATGGGATTTTTTCTGATATTTTCTCTGTAGGAGCCTGGTAGACCTCCTTTAGCTAAAATCTCACAATACAGTGGGGAGCCTATGACTGGGACTCCTTAGAATTCTTAACTCTTACAACTTGTCTACACTAAAACTTCAGCAATTCATCAATTATAACTCAGGGTTTCCTACCCTGGCATTTGTTTCCACAGAGATTTTGTTCATGATTTTATGCTCAGGTAAGCTGTGACTCCGTATATTCAGTCGCTCCCATCTTGGGAGAAACAATTTGCCTTATGTCTTCCACTCTCTTAAGGATCCAAGAAGAATTGTTGAACTTTTAGTCTCTTTAACGTTTTACTCATTAGAATGGCAGGAGAACTGCCAACCTCCTGCCATGTTGAAATGAAACAGCAACACTTTTGAGGTTTAATTTTGAAATAATTTGCATATAGAGGAAAAAATACGTAATAAAGAGAAGTATATCTTCCCATTAATTTAAGAATATCTCGTTCTTGGGGCACCTGGGTGGCTCAGTGGGTTAAGCCTCTGCCTTCGACTCAGGTCATGATCTCAGGGTCCTGGGATCAAGCCCCACATTGGGCTCTCTGCTCATTGGGGAGCCTGCTTCCTGCCCCCCGCCCGCCTCTCTGCCTGCTTGTGATCTCTGTCAAATAAATAAATAAAATCTTAAAAAAAAAGAATATCTCATCCTATTTATTTTATATCTTTGGGTTTTTATTATTATTTTTCTATTATATTCAGTTAGCCAATATGTGGTACATCATTAGTTTTTGATGTAGTGTTCAATGATTCATTAGTTGTGTATAACACCCAGTGCTTATCACATCATGTGCCCTCCTTATTGTCCATCACTAAGTTACCCTACGTAGATTTATCTACTTTTGTCTTATTACAGAGAAGCTAAAGATAAATTTGGGTCTGTTAGTAAACATGTCTCAGGCTTTGTTGGAAGGTTATACTATAAATATGTACATATTCCTATAAATTACTAAATATATTTATAAATTTTCCAGTCTAGATAATTCTGATGTCACAGACAGTTCAGTTTCTTACTACTTAGTTTTCACACACAAAATAATAAGATTTATAAGCACCAAGAGTTCTAACAAAAATAATAAAAGATGTATGCTCTTGGTAAGAAAATTATAAGAGATAGATATGTGTTTGTTGAAGGCAAAGGCAGATTTGCTCTATACAGAGCCCAGTCTAAAATGAGACTGGTTGTTTAGAGTGGGGAAATATTTGAATATTTTATTAAAAAGTTGTGGAACGTTGTGGAAAGGGAATCTTTGGAAAAGAACTTTATGAGTGGTCAGAATTAAGGTTGCAATAAATGAGTCTTATTATTTGTTTATTTATTTTTTAATATACCTGCTTTATCTCCCCTCTCCCCAGGGGCTTACACAACTATCTTTTTCTTTCTTTTTTTAATATGTTCAATTAGCCAGAATATCATACATTACTTTTTGATGTAGTGTTCAATGATTCATTAGTAGCTTATAATACCCTGTGCTCATCACCACATGTGCCATCCTTAATACCCATCACAGGGTTACCGCACCCTCTACCCCCATCTGTAACTCTCTGTTTCTCAGAGTCCCAAGTCTGTCATGGTTTTTCTCCTTTGATATCTTCCCATTCAGTTTTCCCTCCCTTCCCCTGTGGTCCTCCACTCTATTCCTTATGTTCCAAATATGAGTGAAGCCATATGATAACTGTCTCTCTCTGCTTAACTTATTTCACTTAACATACCCCTCCAGTTCCATCCATGTTGATGCAAGTGGTGAATATTCATCCTTTCTGATATCTGAGTAATATCCCATTGTATATATGAACCACATCTTCTTCATCCATTCATCTGTTGAAAGGCATCTCACCTCCTTCCACAATTTGGCTATTATGGACATTGCTGCTATAAACATTGGGGTGTATTTGCCCCTTCTTTTCACTATATCTGTATCTTTGGGTAAATATGTAGTAGTTCAGTTGCTAGGTTGCAGGGTTGCTCTATTTTTAACATCTTAAGGAACCTCCATACTGTTTTCCAAAGTGACTCTACCAGCTTGCATTCCCACCAACAGTCTAAGAAACCTCCTCTTTCTCCAACCCCAAATTGCTAGATCTCATACAGCAATTCAGCATCATGGCAGGATACAATATCAGTTCACAGTAATCCATTTCATTTCTATACACTAACAATGTGACTGAATAAAAACAAATTAAGGAATTGATTCCATTTACAATAGCATCAAAAACCATAAGATATCTAGAAATAAACCTAACAAAAGAGATAAAGGATCTTTACTCTAGAAACTATAGAAAACTTATGAAAGATATTAAGGAAGACACAAAGAGATAGAAAAACATTCCATGTTCACTGATTGGAAGAATAAACATTGTGAAATTGTCTATGCTGTCCAGAGCAATCTATACTTTCAATGCTATCCTTATCAAAATACCATTGACATTTTTCACAAAGCTAGAACAAACAATCCTGAGATTTGTATGGCACCAGGAAAGCCCCCAAATCGCCAAGGGAATGTTGAAAAAGAAAACCAAACCTGGAAGCATCACAATGCCTGACTTTAAGCTATATTACAAAGCTGTGATCATCAAGACAATATGGTACAGGCACAAAAACAGACACATAGATCAATGGAACAGAATAGAGATCCTAGAAATGGACTCTCAACTCTATGGTCAACTAATCTTTGATGAATCAGGAAAGAATATCCAATGGAAAAAACAGTCTCTTCAATAAATGATGCTGGGAAAATTGGACAGCCACATGCAGAAGAGTGAAACTGGACCATTCTCTTACACCATACACAAAGATAAACTCAAAATGGATGAAAAAGTTCAGGACAAGGAAGGAATCCATCAAAATCCTAGAGAACATAGGTGGTAACCTCTTTGATATTGGACATAGAGACCTCCTTCAAGAAATGTATCTAAAGACAAGGGAAACAAAAGCAAAAATGAACTTTTGGGACTTCATCAAGATAAAAAGGCTTTCCACAGCAACGGAAACTGTCAACAAAACTAAAAGGCAACAAACAGCATGGGAGAAGATATTTGCCAATGACTTAACCGATAAAGGGCCATATCCAAGATCTATAAAGAATTTACCAAACTCAACTCCCAAAAAGTAAGTACTCTTGGGGCACCTGGGTGGCTCAGTGGATTAAGCCGCTGCCTTCGGCTCAGGTCATGATCTCGGGGTCCTGGGATCGAGCCCCGCATCGGGCTCTCTACTCCGCAGGGAGCCTGCTTCCTCCTCTCTCTCTGCCTGCCTCTCTGCCTACTTGTGATCTCTCTCTCTCTGTCAAATAAATAAATAAAATCTTTAAAAAAAAAAAAAAAAGTAAGTAATCTAGTCAAGAAATGTGCAGAAGACATGAGCAGACACATCTCCAAAGAAGACATGTAAATGGCTAGCAGACACATGAAAAAAATGTTCAACATCACTAGCCATCAGGGAACTATGAATCAAAGCCACAATGAGATACCACCTTACACCAGTTAGAATGGTTTGTTTTAATAAAAATGGGTATTTATTCTTGGCAATTGTGTAAAACCCATCCATTGAAGTAAGCTCTATGAAACCATTATCTAACCTTGGATAATCTGAAATAAATATTGCAGGCAAAGGTCTCTTTAAAATGAATGCAATGATATTTTGAGGGCAGGATCAAATAATATCTTTTTTGACTCAAGGGAAAGAGTTCACTATTAAATAGGAGAATAGATTATTAAATAATGTAGAATATACCTCCAGATGTATTTGGCTACTGGGCTGACTAGCAGCCTCATCTATGAAGGCAGCATAACTATTAAGGTGTTTTAACCAACCCCACACACTTCCATAATTAATGGAATATGGAAGAATATATTCCTTACATGTATTATGGCAAAATAAAAACATACAGGAGGATATATGGATAACAATAATTGAAGTATATGTAATGCAACTAAGCACTCAAAAAGGTGTATGCTAAAGCTAACTTATTACATGCTGATTGAATAATTTATCCTTTGCTGTTTTAATGTGAAATATTATACAGATAATATAATAGTTTTATATTATACATCCCTATACAGTAAATAGCTATTCATAGGAAGCCACAGGTAAAACTTTAGTAGATAATTCTAAGTTGATTTTCAAAGTATTTACATGTTCATAGAAAATGAGACTTTTCTAAATGTTTCCTTATTGATATTTAATTATAATTTTTATATTCCTGGTGAAAGTGAACATCAATATGTTTTCTTGACTCATCTTTTATAAATTTATTTCTTTGGTCATCTCCATTTTTGTAGTATTTTTACTTGTTGACTTATAAAAATTGTGTATTATAAATACAAATTCACTATTGGTTGAATAGTTCAGCAATGTTTCCTTGTATATACCTCAACTTCTTTTTCACATAGCTTAAACTTTTCATTGTGTTGAATATTAATTTTAATAGAGTCAAATTTATCAATTTTTTTCTTTATCATGCATACTTCAGTGTCTTGTTTAAGCAATCCTACAAAACATCAAGGTTATATTATTATCTAATATTTTCTGGTAAATATTTTAAATATTTAATACATTTAGATCATTTTTATTTATATAGCTGACATAATGCAGAAATCTATTAATTTTGTTGCATGAAAATAACTGAATGTCCCAGGACTATGTTAACAGACCATTAATCATCACTTTGTAAGTAGTTGGCGAGTATCAAGTTTCTACTTAGTGAGTCAGCTTCAATTAATCTATGATATATGAGGAAAAGTTTAATGTCAATAAACTTGACTTACTCTTTTCAGTTTTTGCCCCCATAGTCCTTTAATCAGTCAGTTCTCTTGAGGTCAGACAGGTCTCAAGATTTGGAATTTTTACAATTTAGGAAGAATTTTAGAATTAGCAAAGTAATACTGGAGATATACCATGCACTATACGTATCTCCAGAGTGGTCAAGGAGAAAATTCTTTAACAAAACTAATTAAAATTTCTGAAACAAAAAATATAAATATTCACACCACATTGGATGAATTTTTAAATATTCTCACAACAGTGTAGGTCAGATTTTCTGCCTAATGAGTTCAGGTCAGATCAATTTTTTTTAAGAAATTAGTTATGCAAAACTTAAAATTTAAATATTTTGGGATAAATTTAACAGAAATATGTGCAAGACCTCTACACTATAAATTATAAAACATTGCTGATGGAAATTAACAAATAACTAAATTAATGGAGATATATACATATATTTATGGATTGCTATAATTGTAACTCTTCCTGAATTTTGCTATAGATTCAAAGTTTGAAGAAATCTATAAGGGTTTTTCTAAAAATTTTATATGTGAAACAAAAGGTTTATAATGTCAAAAAATAAAGATCAATTTGTGATCTTTGTAGATAACTTGTGAGACCTTATTTTCATTGCATTTATTAAATTAGGATAATCAAGATAGTAGTATTGACTTTAAAATAGCCATCTAGATCAATGAAACTGAAAGAACCCAATTAATGTTGGATATCATCAATTTAATGGATTATAGTCTTTTTAACACAAGGAGCTAGAACAACTTGGTAGCTGTATTTTTTTTTAAAGATTTTTTTTTTATTTATTTGACAGACAGAGATCACAAGTAGGCAGAGAGGCAGGCAGAGAGAGAGGAGGAAGCAGGTTCCCTGATGAGCAGAGAGCCCCATGCGGGGCTCTATCCCAGGACCCTGAGATCATGACCTGAGCCGAAGGCAGAGGTTTAACCCACTGAGCCACCCAGGTGCCCCTGTATTTTTTTTAATACTGAAACTAATATCATACAATATAGATCTAAACATAAGAACTTAAATTATAATATTTCCATAAGAGAATAGGGGAAAATATTTGTTACCTTGTATTAGGCAAAAGTTAATTAAAGGGGACACAAAAAGCAGGAATTATAAAAGAAAAAAAGTGCTGTAACATAATATCAAAATTAACAACTCTTGCTCTCCCAAAGACACAAATAAGCAAATGAAAATATAAGCAATATATTAGGAAAAAATTATTATATTTATATATCTAAGGAAAAGCTTGTATACAGAAAATATAAAGAACTTTGAAAATTAAGTAAAAAAAATCTTTGAAAAATGGAAAATAATTGAACTGAAACTTCAACAAAAATATATGAATGGATAATCAGCACATGGAAAATTTTGCCAGAATCATTAGTATTAAGGAAATGAAAAGTTAAATCACAATCAGATACTATTACCTTTGCACTAGTGTGCAAATGTAATGAGTGCAATCACACTCTAGTGCAAATGTAGATAAAATGTAAAGAGTGCAATCACACTCTAGTGTAAATATAGATAAAATTAAGAAGCCTAAAATAATAAAAAAAAAAAAGAAGCCTAAAATATCATGTTAGTGATTATGTGGTATGACTAGAGTTCCCCTACATTGCTAATGGGAATGAAAAATCCACTATCAATTCAGAAAATGGTGGATAATGTTTAACAAAGTAAAGCATGCATATAACTCAATAATATAACTCAGTAATCACAATCCCATATAATTAACCATGAGACATAAACTCTATACTACACTAAAAGCACAAAGTTGTTCTTAGCACTTTTCTTCATGATAAATAAAAACTAGAAAAAAACCCAAATGTCCACAACTTGGTCAACAGATAAACAAATTGTGTTTTATCTGTAGTTTGGAATACTATTCAGTAATACAAAAATTAAATTATTAATAGATGCCAAAGCACAGGCAAATATCACAAGCATTATGGTGTTAAAGAACAAAGATCAAAAGCACATATATATTACACAATTCTATTTGTTTTAAATTCAAGAAAACACAAATTTATAGAGACAGAAAACAGATCAGTGCTTTGCAAACCTGTAGAGTTGGGGGAAGACACTGACTGCAAAACAGCATATGGGAGGTTTATTGGAAAGTTGTAAATGCTAATATCTTGATTTTAAAGATGATTACAAAGCTGGCTATCAAAAACCATAATATGTACACATAAATTGGTTGACTTCTATTGTCCGATAATTATATCAATTATATCAATAAGCCTGGGATAAAAATCAAATTGAAGGGAAAATATTTGCAATGAATATTAAAAAATGCAAAATAAATGACCATACTAAGGTATGAACAAAGTTTGAATGCCTGTCTCAGAATTTTTTTTCAGTTATCTCAATATTTAAGAAAAGGACCTATTAAAATAATCTTTGTCAAGTCAAATATGGAATGTATTTTTTCTAAAGCATACCAAGTAAAATTCTCAGACTATGGCATCACAAGCCTAAAACTTAGACTTATATCCTGGAGTCTGCACAGTATCAATCAAGGAACTAGTTTGCTAAATTTGGTACAGATTTAATTTGGCTACTGAATGCCTAATCTAGATTTCTTTTCCCATGTGCACTAATCCCTATGGCAATAAATGAATAAAGGATATTTCACTATTTGAACACCTCTAATTTAAAGCAACTTAATCAACCCTCTTCATTGAAAGATTCTGAACTACAATTACAGCACTAATGTCTAGCTGTCGGTTCTTTTCAGGCCGGGTACCAAAGAATAATTGCATCCCATGTATTTTCTTGTGGAAATTGCTTCATGCCCAGAGGTTATATTTTTTTTTCCCTTAATCAGTATGATATAACTGCTAGTCACATAGAAGACTTTTTAGCTATGACATTCAAATGTGACCCACCCCATGGATACCATAGAGAAACAAAAATTAATAAAACTGTAAGGATTTAGCAATGCCCAAAGTACATTTAATAGTAAGAAGGTTACACATTCTCTGCAATGTCTCTTGATATTTATAGGATGCTCTGATTTTTAAGATTTATTGAATGCTGGGAAGATTTTATTTCTGAAATTTTAAGAGACAGTTCTTTGACAATTTTTTTTTCACTTTTTGCTCTAATAACTTTTTGTTTCAGTACTCCAAATAGTTTCTTAATAGTTGACTAAAACATTTATTAGACTGTTTAAAATAATATTGCCATCAAAGACTTTAAGTAGCTCTAAAAAAAATCCATGGAACTTTAAAGAAAATTCAAACCAATGGCAGAAATTTATAAACATCATAAAATTTGATTGTGTATTTATATATTCCTAGTATATTTCAGTGTGAGTTCATGACCTCAAATATATAATCATCCATCTAATATTTTGAGCTTTAATATTTATGACTGATCCCTTATAAAGGTCATTAACCTAATTATATTAAATATAATCTACTGTTATCCCAATTATCCTCTAGTGCAATGTTACATATTCCTCGCCCAGCTTTTCTAAAGTGTTACTTGTAATCCTTTTATCTTCCACTAATGCAGTAAGTCCCTCCAGCTCATCTAATTTCTTCTGTAAATTCCAATAAAAATTTTAAAGTGTCTTTTTTTTTCCCTAACAAAGAGCAATCTGAAAGCAGTATAAAGGTGTTACCCTAATTTGTAATTAAAAAGTTGAATAACTTCTATCTTTAGGTCTAAGGGCATGGCACAAAATGTCACCTCATTTTTTGTTTTGTTTTGTTTTTTGTTTTTACTTCAGGTGTCTCAGAGTTTTCCAATTTAGTCAGAGTCTACATCTTTGAGAATTTCTTAGCCACAGACCTTCCATGATAAGAATAATAATGAATACTTTAGTATTTTATATTGTATTTTTGTCTAGAGAAACAACATATTGATCTCATAAACCATATCCTTATAAGCTAAGGTGGAAAACCAGTAATTAAAAACTGTATTTTACTTGGTTTGGCACAATCAGACTTCTGTAATAATTTTGTATTTGAGGTCACCATATGCTTTTGTCAAAAACCAAAAGTACTAATGTTTGTCTGCTTCATTGTTGCCTCAATTGGTTAAAGCTTCTTCATGGATCTGTAAGACCCTGTTTCTCCTGCCTCTAGAATGGATGTCCTGGTAAACCTATTTGAGTTTTGTCCTTCCAATGGTGGAATGTTGGAGTTCTCTTGGCCACAGGTCCTCCATGCTCCTGACAATATGAGTGTCCTTTATCAAAGGCCTGTATAGTTACAAACATAATTGCTACAGAGCAATTTTTGAGTGATAAAAACATATTTATGACTAAGGGTCATAAATATGAAATCATTATATGCTTTTTTCAATTGTTCCCTATAAACTTTTCTTTTTAATTCTTAATATTTATGAGAGATTCCATACATTTATATTTACTCACTGTGGTATAAAGTTAGGAGAGATTTAGTAAGTCTCAGATACTTTCCAGCCCCCCTCTTCTGGATATGGTTCTTCCGGCGCTTTAGGACTAGTAGAAAGAAAATTAAAAAGGACAACTATTTGTTGTGGTGGTTTATCCTCTCTCACTCTTCACAATTTTCATATCCACCAGTTACTGCTGTCTATGCCAGTCCAAAGGAACTACCTTCCCATGTGGATTAAAATACATGTATTCTGACATGGAGGTCTGGCTACAGCTCACTCTTCACAATCTTTTTCAACTGATAATTCCCTATTGTAGGAGATTCCTTTTCTACTTTTGCTGGAGTAAAAGTAAGAGAGTAACTCCCACTATTGTCTGAAATAATATTCCAATTCTTGGAAAAAACCACTTACCTTTACCATCCTATATGGTAAGTGTGCAGTCTTTTTCACTGTTATGTTTTCATTATCCATCCTGTCATCTCCCCAAGTTTGCTTTTCATCTACTCAATAGATACAGGAAAAGGTTGGCAAATCTAATGATTGAAATGCCCAAACGGGGCTTGTGTTTTTTTAAGGTAAGTGCTCCAAGTATTTTACAGTGATTTTTTTTTGGACTATCCTTTCACTAGACTTCAGCCACTAAAATTTTGTGACTTCTTCCCTCCCTGTGGTAGATTCACTCAGTTACTAAATCAGTTAATTTAATGACAATTATTTTCTTATTCTGCACTTAGCAGAATTTGACACTAATGAAAATGTGTGTGTTTTCTTGGTTCATAAGAGGTTACAATTTCTTTATTTCCCTCCCAAAACTTTGGCCATCTACTCAATATCTTTCAAGTCCCTTTCTCCCTGTTCCCATTTTCTCATTTATTATTCTCACTTAAGGATCTCTTCTAGGTTCTCTTTCCCTATACTCTACATACAATTTATCCATGGACAAAATTATCTACAACCATATTTTCCGTTACCACATCTGAGAGATGGT
Organism: Meles meles; assembly: GCF_922984935.1. Taxonomy (NCBI): domain Eukaryota; kingdom Metazoa; phylum Chordata; class Mammalia; order Carnivora; family Mustelidae; genus Meles; species Meles meles. The sequence goes on along the minus strand of NC_060069.1, from coordinate 127,954,899 downwards.
ACGTTTTGCCCAATTAACCTTTTCTTTTTAACTTGTAGAAAGATTATATATTCTCACTCACTATCGTATAATTTGAAGGGTATTTCTACCTTTCAAAGAATAATTTGAAGAATTATTTCTTACTTATCACACATAGGCTAGGTCATGGATTTGCTCTTACAATATGAATGTAAGTGATCAATTGGAGCCTCAAGAATATCACAAAATGCCACCAACATGATTGTACTTTGCCTTCACCTACAAATTGGTTAACCTGCATGTGGGCTGCAACTTCAGCCTAGATCTCACATTGAAGAAAACACATAGAGCTGCAGTTGATTGTAGCCTGATGCTAAGCCATAATTTAGAGTAGATCCACAAACAGCTCAAAGAATGTAAATGTAAAAATGAGGTTTGTATAAGTGTCTTTACTGATGTAATCCATAAGGATATTGCTGTGTGGTACTGTAGGAAAATTAACTTCGGACCATGTGTATATTTCAAATATCTAAATCTTTAATCTGTGTCCAGAACTGACATGAATTACTCTAATCCATTCACTATATCATTATAGAAAACTGTTTTAAAATTGTGATTTCAGCATTGTGACTTCCAAGTTGACATAAACAGCAGACAAGCAAATATATTATGTATTCTTAGGAAGATAAAACTAAAGGGCAAAATTATTTAAATGTGCTAACAACATGATCTAATTGCTTCTGTAATATCCTTAATTCTTTTCTCAAACTTTATAAACTAGCATGAACTTATATCAGTGATTCCAAAGTTTTTTCTTGACCTAAAGACCTTTGCATGAATCATTCCTTTCAGGTCATTTCTTTTCATTTGGATAGTTAATCCATATTCATCTTCCAAGTTTTAGTGTTTTTTTAATTATTATTATGCTTTATTTCATGTGCCTTCTATACCTGTTTCCCCTCAAGTCCGTGGATACCTCTTTAAATCTTTATCAAATCTCTTTTTCACCTTTGTTGTACTTAACTTTTATCTATATACTACCTCAGAAACACAATTGCTAAAAGTGAAAATATCTAGAGTGTGTCAAGCAAACGTCTTTGAAAACAGCTCCATTAATTTAGTGCGCTTTGATTTTTTAACAACCCAAGAATTACAAGGACTCCCTGATAAAGTGACTGAGAAAAGATATTTCTATAATATGAGAAATTCCTCTGTAAATTTTGTTTAAAATATCTTTAAACAAACTTTTCTAAATTATCTGATTTCTTTTGTAAGAAAAGAGTTTCTATTTAATACAACTATGTTCTTTTTAAACTAAGCTTTAAGAAACTGAATTAGATTTTCATAAAGTTCATTGGTATGAAATCTCTTCTGTTTTGAAAGAAAATTAAAGTCAGTCATATTTGGATGCTGCCTTGTATCTTTGTATGTGGCATATTCATGTATAATAACCAAATATGAGTGCTTGGTTGATTGGAAAGTTTTGATATGAAGTAACTGGCAACAAGGATATATTACATGTTCTTGAGCTAAAGAATAACATAAATATCTATTTAGTGTTTGTACAAAATAAGTTTTAAGTTTATGTGAAGACACTTTTGCAACTAGAACTTAGTGGCAAGAAACATTACCGCATTCATAAAAGAAACAAAGCAAACAGGCTTTAATAATTTAACATTAGTTATAGCCATTCAATGACCAAAAAAAAAAAAAAAAGAGGAAAAACAATTTAAAAGTATGACGTGGCAACCAGACAAATCAAGGAGTTAATGTTAATAAGGAAAAGAGGTAAAAGGTAAATGACTTAAAGATTGCAAACTCAACCATAAAAAAGAATAAAAACTTTCCATTTGCAACAACATGGCTAGAAGAGTATAATGCTAAGTAAATGGAAGAAGACCTATTTGTCAAAGTTATTCTATAATCCTTTGACTGGGTCTTATCTAAGATTAAGAGAATTACTGTCAGCTATTTCTTTGCTTGACTAATAGAAACTGTAATCCACTCAAGAAAAAGAACTCACTCTTTTGGAGTTGGAATGCTAAGAGGTGGTCTTAGAAAATTGGAAGGCAAAAATTGGGATACAGTGAATAATACTACAATCACCTTACTAATAGTGAAGTTTTAAGTATCGTTCAGAATGTTAATATTATACTGAAGTATTATATAAATATTATATAATTGAGTAAATATTCTCAACTGTGTATTCATGTTGGAAGTTTGAGATCCATTTGATTATAGTTTATTATTTTAAGACTATACACAGAAATATTACAAAGTATAATAAGCATGTTGATTTTGTTAATAGTATATTCACATAATTTTGTCTCCATATGGTTAGGCACTTAAATTTTAGGAATGGAGAAGCTGGGAGTAGAACTCTGTATTTCACCTTCAACCAACATGAAGACAATGTTAAATATTGCCCCCACTTCCTTTGTAATGTATAAATACAGTTCTTTACAAAATCTTTAAAGAAATAACAAGATAATTTCTTCTTTGAAGATCACTGAAATGAATTTACATGTTAGGGAGGATCTTTTATGTATTGGAGAAATTTCATGGGCTACAGGCCTGTGATATTAAGCCATTTTGGTATTCTTTTAATAGTTTCTTGGGTAAGACTTTTGTACAGTAAATATTGTAATTCTTGGTCTAGATTAAAAAAATGAAAATTGTCTTATATGTCCTCTTCAAGGGTTTAAAACATTTCTTTCTTTATTTTTTTTCCATAAGTCTTCTGGGAGGTACAAGCAGCTTATTAAAAGCTTTGAAATTATTCACATAAGTCATTTACTGCTTTCTTTTCAAAACGATGCTAAAATTCTTCCTCTTTCTCTTTTGATTGCTTCTTTTCCCTCTTTTTTGATTATTCCCTTGTTGAACAATTTTTCATGCTGATAAGAAAAATAAAGCTATTTTTATCACAGAAGAATATGCATAATGATATAAAACATATTTCAATTTATTTAGCCTTTTCTGTGATAAAGTCCAATTACAGCTTTTAAAGTATGCCCTAGTTGATACTACGTCTGAACTGAACTTTCAAGATATGTTTTATGATAAAGAGCCATTTAAGGAGTGCATATTGGTATGTGCTAATTTTAAAGTACTGTTTTAGTTACTATTTTCTTTTTCCAATTAGTCTTCACTGTATAATCTGTGTGTACATATAAACAGCATACATTTAGAAATCACATTAAGCAAATGAGCACCTTGCAAATACAATTTTTTTCATCAGTTGCTTGTATTTGTTGTAATTGCTCACTATATTTAGATGACAAAATAATTTTGACTGTTGAAGTAAGCTATATTTTTCTAATTTGCATATGTTATTAATCATTTATTTGACTTATTAAGAATTTTATACTGTATGCATAGATGCCTAAATTCAATAAAGTATAGATGTAACACATTTCAAACTTTAATAATAAAACTTGGATACTTTATGCTAACCACATATATACTAAGCTAATATTCACAAGGGCAGTCTTCAAAACAAGTAAATTTAGTTCAGGAATTTATAAGAATTCTCCTTTTGTTCTAAATGTTTCTCTTTCAGACTGGACTAAATAGAATTTACGGATCTTACCCTTTACTTTAAGGCAATAACTTTCCTTCATTTAGCTCCTTTTAAACATTTTTATATAGTAAAGTAGTTGTGTTCTTTATTTATGTTCTTAGTGGATGATTTTTAGTAATACATAATTAATCTTATATTCATAGGACCTTAAAAATTTATATTTAATTTATATTTATAGTTTAGATTTTCAGATTAAGATTTCCAGTACTAACAGAGTGAAATCTGTGGGAGCCTAGTTCTTAAGATTATTGTTTACTGGGGATGCTTCCTGTTGTAGATCAATTTTATTTTTTAACTTAGTCAAGCAAACTCAAGTATACTGCAGGATGATAGCCTTCACATCAGTACAAAAGTATCAGAAAAACAGAATTTTATTTAAGTCTTTTGTTTGTTTTTGTTATTTTTTTTCCATTTTATTTATTTTTTCAGCGTAACAGTATTCATTCTTTTTGCACAACACCCAGTGCTCCATGCAAAACGTGCCCTCCCCATTACCCACCACCTGTTCCCCCAACCTCCCACCCCTGACCCTTCAAAACCCTCAGGTTGTTTTTCAGAGTCCATAGTCTCTTATGGTTCGCCTCCCCTTGCAAATTTTTTTTTTTTTAATAAACATATAATGTATTTTTATCCCCAGGGGTACAGGTCTGTGAATTGCCAGGTTTACACACTTCACAGCACTCACGATAGCACTTACCCTCCCCAATTATTGCTGTTCATTTGTTCTTGATATTTTCTAAAACATTCCTCAAAATTTCTTTCTCCTATCCTGGCCAGTCATATTAGAAATCATTGATATTAAATCTTATATTCATAGGACCTTGGATTCAGAGTAAAGAGATATCATTGATTAAAGCAGAATGACAGGAATTTATTTATTTCTATAACTGGGAAAATAAAATGCATTTTTATTTGTAACTAAAGAACTTAGAACTCTTTAATGTTACTTGAAGTTTGGAATTCAGAAAAAAATGTGTATTTATGTGTTCTTCATTTAATTAGAATGATAAAATTTGTGAATATTTGTAACTAGAAGAAACTTTGAATTGATCATTTTGAAAACAAATGCATAGCTGGTCAAAAGCGTGTGGAGAGGAGGAAAAGGGAAGAATTGGGAAGGTACTCTTCTGGTAACAATCTATTGTATTTCTATATTAAGGATATAAAATAGTTTAGGTTAATACATCTCTTGACTTAAAGTCCTAAGAGACAATGTAATTGTAGTCTTATCAGTTTTAAAACTTATGCTGCCTCCTCCACAAATTAAGTAATGGTCTTATAAGAGGGGAGATTTCCCCTAGTGATTCTGCTCTGATCTCATTGCTTAGATATAAGATCTAAAGAAATATTTTTCTAGATGCTAATGTACATCATTTATAGCAGGTATATTAAGTCCAGATATTTGTCCAAATATGCCAGATATAATTTAAACCTGATTTATCCTTTGGATTTAAAGTTGCTTACAAATAATATGATTGCTTTGTCAAATACTTACTTGAAAAATTTTGAAATATTATTAGATCACCTATATTATAGGATTATTTGACATCAGACAAAGATAAACAGAATGTAAGATTCTAGGCTATGATTTTTGTAGTACCTCCATTTTCCTTTGACTCCTTGTAATGATTGCCCGGAACTGTACATAGTCCATATTTTACACGGCACCAGCACAATCATTGTCTTATTTGATGCTCAGAGCCACCCAAGGAAATAGTTTAGATTTTCAGATTAAGATTTCCAGTACTAACAGAGTGAAATCTGTGGGAGCCTAGTTCTTAAGATTATTGTTTACTGGGGATGCTTCCTGTTGTAGATCTTTTAACTTAGTCAAGCAAACTCAAGTATACTGCAGGATGATAGCCTTCACATCAGTACAAAAGTATCAGAAAAACAGAATTTTATTTAAGTCTTTTGTTTGTTTTTGTTATTATTGCTGTTCATTTGTTCTTGATATTTTCTAAAACATTCCTCAAAATTTCTTTCTCCTATCCTGGCCAGTCATATTAGAAATCATTGATATTAAATAAACAAAACCAAATCAATTTCTTAAAATTTCAGACCACTGATCTTTTTTTTTTTCTTTTTAAGTAAAAATCTAAGTTTTTAAAAGCCCAATTACTTGTTTTTGGAAAAAAGAGATCATAACTATTTTACACATCTTATTGCAGATATTTTGTTCTCTAAAGGACTAACTAAAAGTATACATTTTAATCTGTAATCACTATTAACTCAGTCTGAAGTATTTTTGCTAATTAATTCACCCAGCCTATAATTATTGGGTGCTTGTCTTATTACAAACATTTTATCAGTTACCTACAGGTAGCTAATAAAAATATCAAAATTTGTAATAAAGAGAGAGAGACAAGAGAGAAAGAAGCCAAATACTAATATGCATTTCAACATTAACAAAAACCAGATATAGCTGTCTTTACTAAACTTTACATTGGGGGTCTTGCTACTCTAAGCCATGTCCACAGACAATATTTTCAGCATCACCTGAGAACTAGCTAGAAATACAGAATCTCCAGTTCCACTCTAGCTGTTAATATATATAATAAAGTTTACAAAGCATTGTTAGACACACAATTTTACATAATTACATTCACAAACAAAATGTTTATTATTTTTATTTTCATTTAATTAAATCTGTTACACATATGCATAGGTTACCATATAGACAGAGAAATGAATGTTTACAAAGCATGCTATCCTCTCAGCTCAAGCTTCTAAAGTTGGGGTGCAGGGTGTAAGACAAACAGTATTAGAAAATCCGAAGTAAATTGGTGAGCATCCTAAGGAGGGGAGGGAATGAACTTTTTGCATTTCCTTTGGGAAGAAAAAAATTTAGCCACCGCATTCATATTATCAAAGTAAATTGCTAAAGAGCATAAGGATCTTCTTGTCACTCAGGCCCTGATATAATTCAGCCCATCCGGCTAGCTGGTGATTCTTTTTTTTTATTTGACAGACAGAAATCACAAGGAGGCAGAGAGGCAGGCAGAGAGAGAGAGTGGGAATCTGGCTCCCGCTGAGCATAGAGCCCTATGCTGGGCTCAATCTCAGGACCCTGGAATCATGACCTGAGCCAAAGGCAGAGGCTTTAACCTACTGAGCAACCCAGGTGCCCCTAGCTGGTGACTCTTAACCAAGGACTTCGCCCACAAGAGTCCCAGTTATCTCATTAGTAAAGTGGATGTAACAAGAATTATGTTTAGGAGCATTGAGAGGATAACGAATCATATGCATAAATCATGTGATCTACAAAAGGGGTTTGATTATTGAAAATCATACATTGCAATATATGCTCATTAAAGAATACAAAATCCTGTGCCATGTTTTGTATATTACTCAGCAAATATATTTACAAAACTTGGAAACTAATATTGTTCTTAGATTAACAAAAGTGTAATTTATTTAAAATCCTTTTTTATCTCATCTCTTCCCGTAATTGTTTTCACAACATAGCCACATGTCTTCCAGTCACAGAATGAGAAATGATTATTAGCAGTCAATGACAAAGTTTGACTCCATTACAATATAAACTCCATAAGAACAGGGAGTTGGTTAGTCTTTCCCATGGTCTGAAAAGTGATGTGTTTAACTCATGCATTTGGGAGAAGAAACAGTTTGCTCAGATCAACTCTTACCTCTTTCTGTCTGTTTCTGTAGTAACGGGAGGTTGAGAGATGTTTAGGGGTAAGAAATGGTATAAAATATACCTCAGAAATGATAATAGCAATCGTTTCTTTAGCTGCAGATCTAAACTATGTTTTCTATAATAATCTTCAGCAACAACAAATTATGTTTTTCATATACCCATGTTTCCTGCCTTTTTGTTTTTTCCCTCCGAATCAACTGTTGCTGGACTTAGAGGGTATATTTACAAGTCCTATAAATCTTAACAGATGCATGCCATATAACCAACAAAGTACTTAAACTATTGGGGTTTATTCACATGTAATAAAGTATGTTGCTTTTCTGGAAATGGTTCAATTATATTAGATTTCCGAGTTGAAATAATGACAGGGATAAGGTTATAAAATATTTGAGATAAAATACTGGAATTATAATCAAAGCTCTTATTCAAACAGAACACACTTCCCCAGGAATATTGTTAAAATATTGAAATGTACTCGTGTATTTTTGCTTCCCTAAACTCTCTACATCCAAGTATTATGGCCACTTTCCCCACTCCCTTTTCTGTAATCTAGCAATTCAAAGGCAAATGTTTGCCTCTGTGTGGGAATCCCAGTCTGTCTCTTGTGCTTCTGAAAATGTTGAACCTATACTTTAGTATCATCAACCCCACCCCACCAGGACAGTTCTCTTTGTAAATAGAAAATTTCTGCTTGGGTTCTTATCAGGTCATCTAGTGGAAGAATTTTCATTGTGTTTCTGTTCAAAGAAGCCAAATTTACTCAATGTGTGTGGAGTTGAACTCTTTATACTATGCTGGAGAAGCAAGAACTTATTTAAATATAATATTTTATTGAAATGATCTAGTTTTTATTTGTTTTGTGTTTGTGACATAATAAACCAAATAAGAGAAATTTTGTGAAGAACATTTCCTCTCTTTCTCACTTTCTCTGTATCATAACAAACAGAGCAAATATACATTAATTATATTCTTATCCTCAGTTATCTATGCTACTAAAGATTATATGTTAGCCTGATATGACCACATAATTCCTTCCATTAGGATAAAGATCAGAAGAATACAAAATATTCTACTTATCATCCTCACTGTACATCTATTACCATTTAATTGTTAAGGACAAACATGCAAATCCTATCATTCTTTAGAAATAGTGACAATATCAGAAGATGCAAAGTCAGAAACAGTGGAAGAAAGAAAAAAATCAATAGATAAGATCTAGAAAGACTATTACTAAAGCACTGAAGAAAGAACAATAAAATCCCTGATTTATCCTTTTATTCACCTAGTTGAGTCTATTAAATAATCATATACCCTATTGTTAGTATGATATTGATATTGCAATCCTGTTTTTGTTTAAATATAATTTGAACTTCAAAAGATCTCTACTCAACTTAAACTAGGTGCTATTACATCTCTTAATTAAGAAATTAATTAAGAACTCAGTTCTAAGTGTAAAAAAAATAATGAAAATATAGTCCCATACAATCTCATTTACATTTAGCTCTATGTTCATAACAATGTATGTTAACATAGTTTGTTCATAACTAGACTATCTTATCAGGAGGTGAATAAGATTCCCCCCAGCAATCTGCCTTCTATTTGAGGAGCATTTACCAGAGAATAAAGAATCACCATTTCTTATTCAATATCTTCCTTTTTGTGTGTATGGTCCTGGCAAAACTGAGAGTGTCAACTTTGGAAAAAGGCAAATGTTCCTTATTAGTCTAATGCCTTTTTTTTTTAATATTTTACCTATTTGAGAGAGAGAGATAGTGAGAGAGAGAGAGCACAAGCAGTGGGGGAAGGGGTAGAGGGAGAGGGAGAAGCAGGTTCTTCACTGAGGAGGGAACCTGATGTGGATCATGACCCAAGCTGAAGACAGATGGTTAAGCAACTGAACCACCCAGGGACCCATCTAATGCCATTTTAAGTGAGAATTCTGTTTGTATTTTGGAAAGTAACAACGGTAACTTATAATACTTTGTGTAACATTCAAGCATGAAGAAACTCTGATCACATGACATCATCTACAGAAATAGAAAGTCAAGCCATATTCATCGAATGACATAAGAAATTAAACTCTCACTTATAGAATAACATAAATGACATTTAAAACTATATTTATAACAAATGTAGTTTGTTATAAATATGTATTTGTAATTTTTTTGTCCTTAGGTAAGGACATTTTCTTTTTAGATAATAAAATTTCTTACTAACTGCCAAAAAGGGCGTAAGAGTGGAGATTGAAGAATATGCAAATTAATTTTATTGATTTGACCATGGTAAATTTACCATATACTCTGATATTGGTATCCTTCAATATCTTCTCTTTTCTCATACTATTCCTAGAAGATACATCAATTGAACAGAATGAGTAATCCAGAAAGTGCAGAGTGCATTTAATGTGTGACCTAATTTTTATATTATATACCACTTTTTAAAAAATAATTAATTACTGCAATTGATAAATAAAATTTACATTAGAAGAAAACTAAGCTACATGTAAAACCTGGGAGTAGGGCAAAGCTTTACGAAAAGGGAATAATGAGGGGTGCCTGGGTGACTCAGTGGGTTAAAGCCTCTTCCTTTGGCTTAGGTCATGATCCTAGGGATCTTGGATCAAGCCCCACATCAGGCTTTCTGCTCAGCGGGGAGCCTGCTTCTTCCTCTCCTCTGCCTGCCTCTCCACCTACTTGTGATCTCTGTCTGTCAAATAAATAAATAAAATCTTAAAAAAAAGAAAAGGGAATAAATAATAATATATTTTTAAAAATTCCCTATTTGTGATATTGTAACTTATAAGAAATATATATTTGGTGAAATATACACACCCCATATACCCTACTGATTCTTCTTCTCTGTAGAACTCTAATACCAGTGTTCTGATATACACAGTGTTTTGCAAAGCTTTCAGGGAAGGCTATAAGATTTTTCTTATAAAAAATTACATATATATAATATTTACTATATTTTCTATTTATTATATTTTTCTATATATTTCTAGATTTTCTATACAAAGAGAGAGATACCTCATTAGATAAAGAAAACCAATACCATAACCCGCTGCCTGAAGTTTAAAGACAATGGAGTACACTTCATGTATTGGCAAGGCCCTATCTAATACCATGTGACAAAAAAAAGGCCCCTGAAATGGACTTTTCCCAGGGATATCAGAAGAATAATGACCAGTGGAGTTATAATTATCCCCCAAGTAAATGTTGCAGAAAACTATCCTCTTTAAGAAAGATGTGCATGTGAATGATGTGAATGAAGGCAATTTGCTGTAATATGAAGATAGTGTGCCAATTTTCCTATGGCATAATTTAGATCTAAAGTTCCCTGAGAGAAGTTACTTTCTTCCTGTCTAAAAGACAGGTCTAGGGTGCCTGGGTGGCTCAGTGGATTAAGCCGCTGCCTTTGGCTCAGGTCATGATCCCAGGGTCCTGGGATAGAGTCCTGCATCGGGCTCCCTGCTCTGCAGGGAGCCTGCTTCCTCCTCTCTCTCTGCCTGCCTCTCTGCCTACTTGTGATCTCTCTCTCTGTCAAATAAATAAATAAAATCTTTAAAAAAAAATAAAAGACAGGTCTAACATAACATTACATTAGTTTCAGGTGTACATGATTAAATATTTGTGCATGTTGCAAAATGGTCACCAGTAACTCTAGTTAACATCACCATGTTTAAGAAGTCACACTCTTCACTCCTTGAGAAACCATTACAGCAAACATATACTAGCAGGAGTGGCAGTGGTAAAAAAAAAAAAAAAATAGCCAAAGTAACATTTTAAAATTTTCCAGCTTTCTCTATTGACACTAATGTGGCCTCAGTAGTAACATGGCAACTTGTTTAAAGCAAACAGCATTCAGATCCTTGATTGTACAATATGTCTTCAAGGCAATGAATCTGAACTTGAAAACCATTCACTAGTTAAAAAGTAAGTGCAATTGGACATTAACACCAAATTATCACACTTGGGTAACTGTTGCGTATTAAAGGAGAGATCTTGGAAGCAATTAGATTTAAATTTGGATTGTGCTACATGCCTACCATTTACTGCTGCATAGCAAGTTACTTTCAAACTTACTATCTTTTGATAATGATTCTGTGGGTCTTAAGGTGGTAATCCTTCTGCTTGGGACCAGGCTTATCTATTCTCAGATTGTCTCACCACATGTCAGTGGCTTCACCTGAGAGGACTGAGATGGCCAAGAAAGATGGGAAAACTGTAGCAACTGGTACCTCTTCCTGTGTGGTTTCTCATATTGCTGAAGACTATACCAGACTTCTCCATAGGTCAATGACAGGATTTCAAGAGCATCCAGAGAAAAAGCATGCAAGTCCTGGACTCTGGACTTAAACTTCCAGATATGTCACTGGTCAACTGAGCCACAAAGAAAGCACAGATTCAATGATATAGAAATAAGTCCACATTTTAATGGAAGGAAACACAAATTATTTTGGCTATTTTTTTCAATGTAGCACTTAGAGGCTTGAAAATCAACACTTAAGAAATACTATTTTAATTTGGTTCTGTTAATACCAACCTGGTCAAATTTGATGTTACATTTGTTTAATGGTAACAATACACCACTTTGAAATGACCTGTTTTTAATGCATTTTCCTAGAGAAAGCTAGTTAAAACTTTATAGTCTGTTACTATCAAACTTACTGTGTATTTCAAAATTATCTACTGAGAAATGGACTTGTTAACAAAAATATACCTTGTCATAAATTCTATACAGTTAGCCCCCTCCCCAAAATATCAGTGCCTATACCAAGTTCTAATTTCAGTTGAGAGTTGAATTAGTTCTATCTAAAATGGTTGAATAATTATGCATATCTTCAGAAACACTATCTGTGATTAAGTTCCACACATTTATTGCTCTCTAGGTAAAAATATTTTTTAGGAAAAGCAAAAACTTAGTACTCAAATGACTTTTCCCCTAATGAACTGAATATGGAATAGCCTTATTATCTCCTCTTTGCTCAGCTCCTGTTGTTATAATTCCATTTCGGAAAGAAGAAAATAGGTCACAAGAGTTCTATTGGCCTCATGCTCATGGTGATGGGGTGCTCCTTGAGAGAGACTTTCCCTGACTTATCTCACAACAGGGTCTTGAATTCAGCCACAGGCTACAGGACACAGGTGTAAAACCTTCAGACTCTCTTTGTTTTTATGGAAGAAATCTTTTTACTGTAGCCCTTTAAATGAACTCTTCTCTATTTCTCCATTCCATTATCTCTCACTAATCTCTGTGTCTACTTTGACTATTTCTATAAATGAGAAACCATGTTGATTATGCTTGCTTTTCCCTGAAAATAATTTATTTAATCCTATATTTTCCCACCATTTCCTCTTGAAATTTAGCACATTGTAGTACTTTCATCACAGGATTGTCAGAATATAAAATATTTGTTGAGATCTAAATTCAAAAATTGGATACTGGTTATATAACAACATGAATTCATCTATAAGTGTGTTAAATATATTTGTAAAATATGCTTATTATAAGGTTCTATTATAAAATAGATAACTGTAAGTTTAAATTTGTATATAAAATATCAAATATATTTTAAGTAATGAACTCATGTTCTGATTCTGGTTATCCTAAGCCTCAGTTCCCCAACTGAAGAATGAAAACAATTGTTGTTCTTCAGAGTTATTAAAAAGTGTTGAGAGAATGGCCACCTGGGTGGTTCAATGAGTTAAAGCCACCAACTCTTTTTTTTTTTTTAATATTTTATTTATTTGACAGAGAGAAATCACAACTAGGCAGAGAGGCAGGCAGAGAGAGAGGAGGAAGCAGGCTCCCTGCGGAGCAGAGAGCCTGATGTGGGGCTCGATCCCAGGACCCTGGGATTATGACCTGAGCCCAAGGCAGAGGCTTTAACCCACTGAGCCACCCAGGCGCCCCAAAGCCACCAACTCTTGATTTCAATTCAGATCATGATTTCAGGATCCTGGAGGCCCCTGTTGGGCTCTGAATACAGGATGAGTCTGCTGGAAGAGTCCCTCTCTTCCTCTGCCCATCCTCCCATTCATGCATAAGCACTCTCTCAGGCAAGCATGTTCTCTCTCTCTCTCTCTCTTAAGTATATAAATCTTAAAAAAAAAAAATGTTGAGGGAAACAAAAACTTTGTCATCCTAAGACCGCACAGTGGATTGAGCTTTTTTGTTTTATTTCTAGAAATATATAAAGTAAAATATAGAAATTAAGTCACCAATTCATTTGAAAACAAGAAATGGAAAGAAAACCCATAAACCAGAAAGATAGAGTTGTCTCTTAAAACACATATACAGAATAACATCAGTCAATGAGAGCCAAGACATGGCATGGTTTGTGGACTGATGAAATGATGTGATGTCAATGCCTCCCTAGAGAAATGAGCAACAATTGCATGGTATAAGGCCTAAACTCAAGTATGCTGAACAACTGGATTTGAGAATGCTTATCTCCACCATAAACTCTAGAGTTTAAGGGTAGAAACCAATAATTTGCCCATGACTGGAACCAAAAAAACAGTCACTATGAAACTGGACCTCCAATATCATTGTAGAAAATAATTTGCCTGTAGTCATTAAAATTGAAAATCCTAGTGATAGCTGGCCTTTTTCTTTCTCTCAGGTACAATCATAAGTGAATTCCATATACTCTACCTCCAAAATATATTTAGAATCCGATTAATTCTTACAATTTACCATCCTAGACCAAGCCATGGTAAGGTCATACCTAGAAACTTGGATAGACTCCTAGATGATCTCTCTACTTATATCTTCACTCCAAACAAACTAGTCTCCATGTTATATAATCATCATTTTTTTTAAGATTTATTTATTTATTTGACAGACAGAGATCACAAGCAGGCAGAGAGGCAAGCAGAGAGAGAGGAAGGGAAGCAGGCTCCCTGCTAAGCAGAGAGCCCAACGTGGGGCTTGAACCCAGGATCCCTGGATCACGACCTGAGGTGAAGACAGAGGCTTTAACCCACTGAGCCACCCAGGCGCCCCTATAATCATCATTTTTAAATAAATCAGCTAACTAAATTCTAAAGAATTGACAGTTTTCGGGGCGCCTGGGTGGCTCAGTGGATTAAGCCGCTGCCTTCGGCTCAGGTCATGATCTCAGGGTCCCGGGATCGAGCCCCACATCGGGCTCTCTGCTCAGCAGGGAGCCTGCTTCCTCCTCTCTCTCTGCCTGCCTCTCTGCCTACTTGTGATCTCTCTCTCTGTCAAGTAAATAAATAAAATCTTAAAAAAAAAAAAGAATTGACAGTTTTCTGGTCTCTACAGAGTAAAAGGTAAATTTATTTAATTATCTTGAAAAAAAAAAAAAAACACCTAAATGATTTGTCTCTTCTATTCATCCACCTCTCCAAATATATCTTATCCCATTCTCACATCACTCACTATGCTCTGGCTTAGACTGGGATTGCCATTTCATGAAGTATGTTTATCATTCCAAGATGAGAACATGAAAATATGTATATAATGAACCTTTTAGTGAATGTTGGCAAATGATTTCCAAGGCTTTATGGTGTAACCATATTTTGGGGGTCTCTGATAAAGGACATCCTAAGAGAAAGGTCTTTCTTGAATAAACTAAGGAAACTCTTTAAATATTTTAGTTGCTTAAACTTCAGATTGAAAAGCCCCAATTAGTTGAATTTAAGAAAAAAAATATCCAGGGGTGCCAGGGTGGCTCAGTGGGTTAAACCTCTGCCTTCAGCTCAGATCATGATCTAAGGGTCCTGGGATTGAGCCCCACATTGGGCTCTCTGCTCAGCAAGGAACCTGCTTCCCCCTCTCTCTGCCTGCCTCTCTGCCTACTTGTGATCTCTCTCTCTCTCCATCAAATAAATAAATAAAATCTTAAAAAAAAGAAAAAAAGAAAAAGAAAAAAGATTATCCAGAATAACATGGTTGGGCCTAAATTAATCAGCTGAAAGTGCTCTTTTTTTTCAATTTTTATTTATTTTTTTTAAATTTATTTTCAGTGTTCCAGAATTCATTGTTTATGCACCACGCCCAATGCTCCATGCAATACATGCCCTCCATAATACCCACCACCAGGTTCAACCAACCTCCCACCCTCTGCCCCTCCAAAACCCTCAGATTGTTTTTCAGAGTTCACAGTCTCTGATGGTTCATCTCCCCCTCCAATTTCCTCCAATTCCCTTCTCCTCTCCATCTCCCCATATCCTCCATGTTATCCTTATGCTCCACAAATAAGTGAAACCATATATAATTACATATTCATATATAGTTAAATATATGGCTCAATTTTTGGTCAAATTTTGACTGATATTACTCATAGGTCAAGACTAAGTTGAATACTTTTTTTATGGTATTTTATGATTACTGTCTTTTTTTTTTAATAGTGGATAATGAGATCCATGTGGTAAGAAACCATATCACCCTTATCACTTACCAAATAAGACTCATATAGTTTCTTACCACATCATTTTTCACTTAATAATGTGTTAGTCAGTATGCTACAGTACCAAGTTGACTGTGAGATCCCAATGGTGAACTGTAACAAATGTATTTTATACTCATAAAATTCTTCTGAGGATTGGAAAGCTCTTTAGAACAATGTTCTTCCAATCAGTTACTCAAGAATCTAGTTTGTTTTCATTTTGTGACCCTGTAATATCAATGGTTGCTTTTAGATCTCTCAGAAGGAATATAAAGAACAAATTTTCAGGTTGTGCACTCTAAGTAATTTCACTGAGAAGTGATACATGGCCTCTCCAAACGACAAAAAGTCCAGATATGTGAGAAAACACGGCTATTTCTTGAGCACTAGATATGTCTGCAACATCTAGTAAATGACTGAAGCTTATCAGGCACTAGATAATTTTTTATATAAAAAAATGAGTTAAAGAAAATTTCTTCTCCACAGAAATATGTTGATTTCCTGATAATTTGACTAATAGTTGCTGATGATATATATGACTTTAAATATGTTAGTTGCAAAGCAAGTTAATTTACTATGCTAATTCCAAAAATATACTTTATAGTATATAAGGTTCTTATTTATACACTATATTTGGTCTCTATTTCATATGTAGTATTTAAGTATTTATACTATATCCCTAAATTGTGCTCCAACCTTGTAGAAAAATCCTCGGGATATTTTCTTTGGGAAACAGTGACAGCCACTCTCTTCATACCTATAATGATAATAGGCCTTCTAGATATCAGGGGGCTTTTTTGATGGTACACACATAAAGTAGATCTTGAGGTTTATAAACACCTGTCTCTCTTTGACCTGATAGGTGGCCAGGATTTAGAAAATAATATAAACAAGATGATTGTATATTCCTCTATAGCACATGCAAAACACACACACAAAAAATGGTCTTGATTTTAGTTTTAACATTTTGTATATGTGGGTATATAGAAAGATGTCGTGTATAGATATATAGAAAGACAAATGGCATCATTAGTGCCTAATATTTTGATTTTAAAATAAGTACATCAAAGTCCTGGTGCATTTATTTACATATTAACTATCATAAGTATAGGTTATAACTTAATGCTTATAAAATAAATATAGAAATTATAATTATATAATCTTTAATAGTAGTGGTTGAAAATGAAGACTGAAATTCTAGTTCTGTTGTTTCCTACTTGAGATACTGGCCAATAGTAATATTGTAATATTAATAGTAATATTAATACAATATTAGTAATATTAATATTACTTTAGTAATATTAATACAAGTTGAAGTAATATATTCAAATATTTTTAGAAGTGGTTGTCACCAGTTAAGGGTTTTTAAAAGTTAAGTATTAGTGCATTAAAATAGAAAAAGCCAATCTTCATAATTAATATGATCAAAATTAAATTGTTTATCTTGGATTTAGATTGCAAAATTTTGATCAGGTATGAATTACTGCTTAATTTTCTTAAGAGAATGTTTATAAATTGGCCACTTAATTATGATTACATCAATTTATTTTTTCTTGTTAATTATTTTTCAGACTGATTCTGCTCTTGTCACTTTTCTTTATGAAACCATCATTCTATTAGCTGTAGATTCAATTAATCTTCTATTAAAGAAGTTAATCATACATTTATACTAGTAGTATCATTAAAATGATCTCTGTAAATGCACATATGTGTGTGGGAATGTTTGCGTGGCAAATATATAATTGCCCTTTTCTAGTTCTATTTTATATAGACTGCAGCTTAGAAAGAAAATGATCATCATATTTTAATTATTTTATCCATGAAAATACTAATGAGTTGATGTATTATAATTTGATGATTTTATTGATTAACTAAACCTTCATCCATTTACTTACATCTATTCTAGAGAAAATAAAACATTTTACAGAAAAAAGATTGGTATTCACATATAACCATTTATATATCAAGCTTCTAAAGTTTTTACTAACAATTTGTTTTCTCTTACTGCTAAACATTCTATACACTTAATACTAGTCTTGCATTTCTTACAATGCCTATTTTGTATTAATATACCAATCTGTATTATTTAACTCCTGTTTTTACTCTACAGTATTAAAATGATGAACTTGTGAGTTCATTCCTAAATGTACATAGTTATTCCCTTTTAAAATTACTATTATTTCATGTTGCTTATTTTGCTTATAAATTATGACTTGTTTGATCATAAAGGAAAATTCATATGAGCATAGCATAACAATACAGGGAAGAATTCAGTAAAACCCTATTAATTTTTTTCTAATGTAAACTATTAACTTTGTTTTAAAATTACATAATGGAATTTGACTAACATTCTCTTCATGATGTAATGTGTGATATTTTAATGTGTTTAAAATTGGCTTTAACCTCTGAGCCTGAGCCACTCATATTGGAAGGCAAGGAGCAACTACTGGCTAAATCAAATATGTATTTCAAATAAGGATATTTCACATTGCAGTCAGGGAAACATAGCTTTTATGATAATGCTTCAATTTTTATCAAAATTGGTCCCCTTTCTAAAATGATTCCACTCAACTCACCCTACTCATTAACATGAAATATATGAAGGACATGTGTCTCTCAGGAAACCAATAATACCTCTGTCTCCAGAGAAAACTCCATCTGAATACCAAGATTTGATGGGCTCGATTGTCTAAAAAATGGGGTGCAGGTGGGAAGGTCTCATTTTAATTATTCAGAAGTAACTCCATCTAAAAGTTTGAAGTAGAATTTTACAACTTATTGCAGTCACCTTCACCTCTTACATATTAATTGAAATTATTTTTTTCATACTTGTCTTTAAGCATATAGAAGAACATTTGAAGGATCTTGTTAAGCTCATTCTAGTACTTAACTATAATATAATTTCACAGTGTTCTGAAGAATGTGCTAGTGAAATAATACAGTTAATAAAAATGTTACATCATAGAAATTATAAAGATTTAAATCAAACAAAAATCATCACATTCCATTCAATGCTTCCTTAATGATAGTGGATAATTGAGACTTGCTCATTCTAAAGTTAACAATATCACTTCCTAAAGAAGAGTAGTTTAGAATGGGTTCAGAGAATGATTGGGTAAGAAATGCACTCTGTACTTTACCTCCATAAATCAATGAGACCATTACAAATCAAATGCTGGGGGGAGGTGGGATTGGGAGAGGGGGAGCGGGCTACGGACATTGGGGAGGGGAGGCGAACCATAAGAGACTATGGACTCTGAAAAACAACCTGAGGGTTTTGAAGGGTCAAGGGTGGGAGGTTGGGGGAACAGGTGGTGGGTAATGTGGAGGGCACGTTTTGCATGGAGCACTGGGTGTTGTGCAAAAAGAATGAATACTGTTACGCTGAAAAAATAAATAAAATGAAAAAAAAAACAAAAAAAACAAATCAAATGAATTAAAATATGCCATCAAGTTGACTATCAAGTAACATTTATCGAGTTTTCAATTGCCAAAGTTCTAATTTCTTATATATACAAAGTTTCACATCACTTTTCTATATCAACTTTCTTTACTTCCCTTTATCTCACTATCTGAAGATTTTATAAGTAGGCAAAATTCTGTTGCCTTCCAGCATGCTACTAAAAACAACAACAAACATTTTAACTGGGACAAGAAAATGGTCCCACATATTGCATTTTGCCAATATACAAAAACAAATTACATTAAAAATTCTATAATAAAAACGAGCATATTCTGACATGTAAAGATCTGCTTTTTCACTCAGTGTGTGTTTTAATGTTCCAGGCCATCTAAAATCCAAAGGGTCACACATTGACTCCATAAGAGGCCAAGCCATCTAGCCACAAGTTGATACTACTATGAAAATTAATACCTATTAAAAACAGATCTGTAGTGGGATATTATAAAATCAATTTGGAAATACAGTGTGAATATAAATGAGAATATTTTATTTTATAGTTCACAATTATGCATTTGCTTATATAATGTTTACAACTATAATTAAGTCATTTTTCTGTATAACCTTTCCTTGATAATGACATACAAAAATAATACTAATGAAAACACATTATTTAGGAAACAGATGCTATGTTTTTGATCTATCACCCTTAACTACAATTAACTAAAAGAGTGTTTAATTTTTTTTTAAAAGATTTATTTATTTGACAAATAGAGATTACAGGTAGGCAGAGTGGCAGGCAGAGAGAGAGAGAGAGGAGGAAGCAGGCTCCCAGCTAAGCAGAGAGCCCGACGCGGGGCTCGATCCCAGGACGCTGGGATCATGACCCGAGCTGAAGGCAGAGGCTTTAACCTGCTGAGCCACCCAGGTGCCCCAAGAGTGTTTAATTTTAATGCTATAATATAGCAGTTGAAAATGGATGAAAATTCCAGATAATTTTAAACTTTATAAGAACATTCTGAGATATAGTTAATAAGGAAATTAAATATTTAATTATATACCATTCAAGTAATTATGAAAAAGTGTCAAAATTCTGTTTATAACCACTTGTCTTTAAAAGCAGATCTTGCTAGGGGCACCTGGGTGGCACAGTGGGTTAAAGCCTCTGCCTTCGCTTCAGGTTATGATCCCAGCGTCCTGGGATTGAGCCCTGCATTGGGCTCTCTGTTCAGCGGGGAGCCTGCTTCCCCGCACCCTGCTCTCTCTCTGCCTGCCTCTCTGCCTACTTGTGATCTCTGTCTGCCAAATAAATAAATCTAGAAAGAAAAAAAGTCTTTAAAAAAATAAAAAATAAATAAATAAAATCAGATCTTGCTAATACAGGCATATGAAAAAGCCATTTCTCTTTTAGTTGACCTTAAAATACAGGGGTGGGAGGTTGGGGGAACAGGTGGTGGGTGATGGGGAGGGCACGTTTTGCATGGAGCACTGGGTGTTGTGCAAAAAGAATGAATACTGTTACGCTGAAAAAAAAAATAAATATTATTAGTATATTAAAAAAAATACATTTGTAGTGTATTACTTACCATTAAGATATAAAGGGAACTTAGAAAAAGTTTTCAATTCCTTTACCCATTTATCATACTGGGTTTAACAGGATTAACACCAGCACTAATATTTATTTCTCAGTAGTATACATTCACATAAATATTGATAATTTTATACTGATAATACTCATCCTTTTATTAATTTACTCATTGTAAATTATTTTTGTTAATAGCCAACTTTGGAATTAAAAATATACCTTAGTAATTTAGCAATGACATGGTAGAGAGCTTGCAATATTCTTTTGTGCCTTTTTTTAATGCTATTTTGGGCTTCAAAAAATGATTCCTGAGGAAATCACAAAGCTCTGTAAAATTACATTAGATTATAGTATATTGCCAAATTTTCATTAGCTAATCACTAAAGATAGAAGAATATCAACATTTTCTATTCCTTGAGAACTTTTTATTGCATAAACCATTTTGAGCACCAATTGACTACAAATCAGAAAACTTTATATTGATGATCCACTAATGGAAAAAAATGTTGTGGAATCAGAAATAATTAAAATCTATTTCTGTATCAACTGTGTACCAAAGTGTGATCCTCTTTAATTTGTATAATTTTTTTTTAAAGATTTTATTTATTTATCTGACAGAGAGATCACAGGTAGGCAGAGAGACAGGCAGAGAGAATGGGGGAAGCAGGCTCCCTGCTGAGCTGGGAGTCCTATGCGGGGCTCAATCCCAGGACCCTGGGATCATGA
Organism: Meles meles; assembly: GCF_922984935.1. Taxonomy (NCBI): domain Eukaryota; kingdom Metazoa; phylum Chordata; class Mammalia; order Carnivora; family Mustelidae; genus Meles; species Meles meles. Next base: position 127,933,567 of record NC_060069.1, on the reverse strand, counting down.
CCTGAGCCGAAGGCAGAGGCTTTAACCCACTGAGCCACCCAGGTGCCCCTGTATAACATTTTTGAATATAATTTTATGCAACTTAAAAATTATTCCTTTTAGGTTTATTGTGACTTAACAATATATTACTCATATAAAATAATTAACAAATGTTATTTTGCCATTTTTAAAAAAAGATTTTATTTATTTATTTGACAGACAGAGATCACAGTAGGCAGAGAGGCAGGCAGAGAGAGAGGGGGAAGCAGGCTCCCTGCTGAGCAGAAAGCCCAATGCAGGCTCCATCCCAGGACCCTGAGATCATGACCTGAGCCGAAGGCAGAGGCTTTAACCCACTGAGCCACACAGGCACCCTTGCTATTTTTCTAATTTAGAAAGAACTTAGTGATTCAGTGTAATATAGGCAATATAGCAATTACAGTGGTATTAATCAGGGTTCAAATTAGTGAATTCACCTCTAAGACCTTGAAAAAGTTACTTTCTCTGAACCTTCATATATTTATCATGAAGAGGACTACAAAAGTTGTAGGAGTTCAAATATCATTTGCAAATTACTAGTGTATAATAGTTGTAAATATTATAATATTTTTTATTTGTAACCTGGTTAAAAATTGCCTTTTTAAAGATTTATTTTAGAGAGTGTATGTACATGTGAGTTGTAGGGTGGAACAGAGGGAGAAGGAGAGAACCTCAAGCAGACTCCCTGCTGAACACAGAGCCCTGGGTCCCAAGATCCTGAGATCATGACCTTAGCTGAAACCAAGAGTCAGATGTTCAACCAACTGAGCTACAAGTTGTCCATAAATGATCATTCTTTTATTAGAACTGAATATTAGAAGACTTCCTCCTGTCATTGACAAATCATTTGAGGTCTCCCATTTATACATGGAAAAAGATATACCCTAAAGACCCACTCAGATACTCCTCTAGCTATCAATAACTATTGATCTATCATTGTACTTGCTGGTTCTCTTAATGGGTTTTTCTTTTTCACAGTAGGGAAGAAAAAGCATATTGAAAAATAGCATGAAATATGTTTTATTTTTAAATATTTTATTTTTATTTATTTGACAGAGAGAGAGAGAGACAGAGCACACAAGCAGAGGGAGCCACAGAGAGAGGGATAAATAGGCTCCCTGCCAAGCAGGAAGCTCAATGTGGGACTTGATCCCAAGACCCTGGAACCATGACCCAAGCCAAAGTCAAATGCCCAACCAACTGAGCCACCCAAGTACGCCTAGCATGAAATATGTTATGGTGAAATTGTGTTCCATATGAGAACTTCTCTATTTTCTCTTGAAACAAAGAGGACACATTACATTTGAGTGAATGTATTCGGTCTAACAATACCAGTACTGTGGATTCTATTTCATAAAACAAAATGTCATTTGGTGATATTCTAAATAAAAGGAAAAGAAATAGCAGTACACATACTGTGCCTTCACTTACAAATAAGATTTAGTAATTTTCTTCAAATGGTTTCTAAAAATATTTGAGGAAATTGCATTTAATAGTTGGTTGATCAGCACAAAAAGAAATACCCCATTGTCTTTCTTTAAAAGTTCATCTTGCGAAGTAAAGTTTCTATTTTCTTGGTAAAAGATGAAAAACAATTTGAATAGGCCAACAGTCTAAACCTGATGATTACTGAAGAAGTCATCAAAACACTTATGCAAATATGATGTGCACATGTAATTATTGAGAAAGTAAGAAACGCCATTCAAGATCACAGGTGCCATATCCTGGAGTGCTTTTTCTACACTGAGTAGTGAATAGATGCTGTGAGTCTATCACTAATGATGGATAAAAAAAAAAACATTTTAATAAGTCATATAATGGTACTCAACCCAAGAATCCAAATACAATTAAATCAAGTAACTTATAAGAGATTTTATATTATGCTACAAATAAATCCTAAAAATAAATAAGTTTTATAAGTTGCTATCAAAGGAACTTTATGGATCATGTTTACAAATGTCTCCCAATGTTGGTAATTTCTTTTTTCTTTAATATAAAATCACATTGTTATCCTTCCTATAACATTTTAATACAAGGTTAGCAACATGGCACTAGCCTATCGTGAAAAATAGTTTAACAGATATATTACTTTAACACACAGAAATGCAATATTACTTAAAAGATAGGGACCTGAAAAAAAAAATTAGAAATTCTATGTTCTGTTTATAAGTTGGTTTTGGTGTTGGTAAATAATTTAGATTCTAGAAGTTAACATGTAGAAATTTGTATGAGGCAAACATGTTTTTTAGCATACAAAGCAGAAATTATATATTCCAGTGCTTCCCATTTGGAGAAAAAAAATAAAATATTTTCTACATTTCAAGTCGTTTGCTATATAAAGTGTTCAAGGTCTTCAGATTATGTTATAATGCTATACACCTTGGATATAGAAGCATTTGTATTTTCACTGGCTTTTTAAATTTGGTAAGTACTTTAAACTTTCCACTGTCTTCTGGTTTCCATTTTTGTTGAAACCATTAATATTTAGTAACTAACCACCCAAGGATATTAGGGTGAGATCAGTAAAAGTGACAGAACTTACTTATTGGAAAGAAGCATAGGTTTAACTCAAACTGTGAGTGGTTTTGCCTTATGCACTCCAAGGTAGTGGTTTTTAGCACTGAACACCTGTAATAAGATTTAAGAGATGGCTATTATCAAAATCAAAGTAAAATTGTTTTGGTAAATACGCTCTCACCCACATAAAAATTTGACTAAACTAACATCAATATAAAAGCACAATGATCTACAATTGTCTTTTTTTGGTAATAAGACAATTCCAAATATATTTTGTGAAACCTGACACATAACAAATGACTGTTGCTTATCACAGATTTATGTAGTACTTGACTAATAACTCTTACAATTTTATGTTATTTTCTGAAATTTTGAAATTTTATTTTGAAATTTTATTCAACATTTTGAAATTTAATTTCAAATAGAATAGAAGGAAATATTTAATATTGTGTCTCACAATAAAATATTTGCTCAAACTTCAGATTTTGTTATTTTGATACAACTGAATTGTTTACATTTTGGCATGGTCATCTTTTTTCTATAAAAATCATCATTGAGCTATCAAAAACAAGAAGCTCAGTTAACAGGAAATGCTTTTAAAAGAAAATGGAAAATGTTTCTTTCATTTTTATGAATGTATAAATGAAATGAAATTTCATTTCATTTATACATTCATAAAAATTTGTTTCATACCATGAAAACTTCCACACACTTTGAACATAGTAGTGACAGACAAAAAGCTATCCTACTTAGCTACAATTTTCATGAAAGAATAACATTATTAAAGGCAACAGACCTCAAATAGAGTCAATTATGCTAATTCCTATGTGTCCAAATTGAAGCTTAACTTATAGTTTCAGCTCTCTATAAGGGAAGAGATTTGGCAATGACCAAACTATTTTGGCTTAGTATAACATCCTGGTTCCAGCTCCCTTATGCCTGTAAAATATCTTGCCTCATATAGCTCTTTGAAGCTTCTTGCTATCTGTTAGATTGGATGATGCCTGTGTCATGAATCACTGAACAAAGCCAAGAAGGTCTTTAAAATTTATTAAGTTGAATTTTATTATTTGACAATTTAATAATTCATATTTTAGATGATGATATATATTATGGAGAGAATTAAACAGAATAAAGCAAAGTGCTACAATAATGGGTTATTATTTTAAGCATAGGGAAGACCTCACAGATAAACTCACATTTGATAAGACACCTAAAAGGATATGAGAAGTTTAACATGGGTATCAGGGGAATGAATATTCCAGGCTCAGGAATAGCATGTACCAAGTACTGAAGCAATAATGTATATTTATCATGTTATAGGAATAGAAAGGAGGCTCCTGTGTCTGGATCAGACTGAGCTAAAGGAGAAACAGTAGGGAATAAAGTCAGACTGGGAAGGGAGGTCAGAGCACTTGAAAAACTTTGTGAAAATTTTAATTTCAAACTGAAGAAACCAGTAAGCCATTTGAGATCTATGGTTAGAACAATGACTTTTTGTAAAGGATATCCCTAACTGGTATATCTGGGATGGATTGGGAGAAAAAAAGTCAAAGGAATATCAGCTTACAGATTATAGGACAATTTGAGCAAGAATAAATGGTAGCTTGGACCAGTATTTTGAAACAGATGCATTGAGAAGTATTGGATATGAAGATAAAATACACAGGATTTGATGATGAATTTGTTATGATGGTCAATAGAAAATGACTCCAAGGCCATTGGCCTGAGCAACTAGAAAAGTGGAGTTGCTATTTTTTGAGGAAGAAAAGAATGAAGAAAGCAAAATAGCCAGTTTTAGAGGGAAGATTATGAGATTAAATTTGGATTGTTAGGTTTAATATACCTATTAGAAATTTAAAAATGCCCTTTTAGATATATTAGTCTACACTTTGGAAGGTAGATATGTTCCAGATATATAAATTAGGAAAATTCCATTTGATGATATTTACATTATATGTAAGCCATGAAACTAGAAGAGTAAATGAACAGAATTGGTTCAGAGAATAACAGAAACCTGAGGCAAATCAAATTTAAAATTTTAAGGGGTAAAGAAATAGGAAATTAAAAAATAGTAGCGTGTAAGGAAGAAATAAAATCAAGAATATGGGTGGCTCAGTGGATTAGGCCTCTGCCATCGCTTGGGTCGTGGTCCCAGGGTCCTGTGATTGAGCCCCGTGTTGAGCTATCTGCTTGGCAGGGAACCTGCCTCCCCTTCTCTCTCTGCCTGCCTCTCTGTCGGCTTGTGATCTCTATCTCCTCATTAAATAAATAAATGGAATCTTAAAAAAAAATCAAGAACGTATGATATTATAGAAGCTGAAGTAGGAAAAGAGAGTCTTAAGGATTTAATCATTACAAACAGGTCAAGTAAAAGATCTGACTTTTAACTATTAGAATTAGGGAAATGGGTTTCATAGGTTATCTTGAGGAAAAGTTTCAGTGAAAACTTGTGAGGGGAGACATTATTGAGGTAAGTTAATTAAAGGATGGGATTCTAAGATTGGGAACAAAGCAAGAATGTCCTCTCTCACCACTTCTATGCAACAGTGGAACATAGCCAATACAATAAATTAATCAAAAGAAAGAATAAAAAAACTAAATAAAAATAAAACTGCCTTTGTTAGGTTGTAAAATTATTGTCTGAAGAAGAAATTAAAAAAAAATACCGACTAAATTTTTCTAAGTAAAAAATAGAATATATAAGTTTATCAAGTCTTAAGAAAATGAGAAAATAAAGTAGGATTATCAGGCAGCATTAAGGGCCCAGAAGTTACTGGCAGCAAAAATGTAAAGATCAGTTAATACAATGTTGGCTCTTTGCTGGCCACTTTTAATGGCACATATTTAGCCACTGAAGAGATAGAAAGATTTAATAAGGGTGATATTTTTCCATACATGGATTTTAGAAGGAGAGAGAAAGGGAATTGAGCATGAGTCAGGTTTAAAAAAGAAGAAAAAAATAAGCAGTACAAAGTTAGTTGGGATCAATAGATTTTTAGATGTAGTAAATTCTAAAAAAAAAAAATGGCATTATGGTATTTGTGGGAGAGAAATGGGAAGATAGTTACCTGGAAAGTTGGATGCCTTAAACTGAGACTAGGATATGGATATAATTCTTGGTAATGAGGCAGTGTAGAGGAAAAGCCCCTCTCCCCAAGAAAAATAATCAAGGACTGAGAAACCTTGATATAGAGGTTCATCAACATAAACACTGAAATTATCATATGAAATTATCATATGTTGGGAATATTTTAATAAATAGGTTACATAACCATAACATCTGCAGATAATTATACAAAAGTAAGAGGAAAGAGGACATAATCTGTTTGCAAAAGACTAACAGCTATATGACTATAGGAAAAAAAAATAAGCAAAAAGAGAGCAAAGAGAAGGTGATGGTATTTGAAACGGAAAACAAAGCAGAAATTCAGAGAACAACCATGAAAAACCCAAATTCATTACAATTCCAGAGCACTATTACTCATCTGACCTGATCCCCTTAGTGTCCTTGAATGAATGGGATTCACACACACCTCAAGAGACAATTATATAAAGTCATCAATTCATTTGCAGTGAAAAATATTACTTTCAAGTGCTCCAGGTTCTTTAAAAAGATGAGACAATGCACTTTTTAAATTTACTATATTTAAATTATATGTTCACAGAAGGTAAAAGTGTTTTCAGGTACAATTATTTGTTTGTATGAGAATACTTCTAACTATGCATATTGTCTACTGAGATCTTAAAGGTTAAAATGTTTTAATCTTGTTCTTGTTCCTTCCCTGGTTTGCCTAGCTATATCTGAATAACTATGTTCCATATTCCTAAGGATACACAGTTATGTGTATGAAAACTAAATTTCTCAAACTAAGGATAAAACAGTATTATTATTTTAAATATTTTCCACGTCCTGTTTTTTTTTTTTTTTTAAGATTTTATTCATTTATTCGGCAGAGAGAGATCACAAGTAGGCAGAGAGGCAGGCAGAGAGAGAGAGAGGGAAGCAGGCTCCCTGCTGAGCAGAGAGCCTGATGTGGGGCTCGATCCCAGGACCCTGAGATCGTGACCTGAGCCGAAGGCAGCGGCTTAACCCACTGAGTTCGTAAAATAAAATCAAACATATGTTCATATAATTTAATCTTTTAAGTATATTACTTCAATATAGAACTAATATGGACCCACTGATGCATTATACACAATCATATCAGTTGACTCATTTGACTTGATAATGGCATTAAAAAAATAGCTATCCATTATTGAGTAAGGTATATGAAAAGGGGTTTTTCAAACACAAATTCTCTAAAGGTTTTAGTATATAAAAAACAAAAACAAAAACCTATGAGAGAGAGAGTCCATTTTGATCCCTACTTTACAAAGGAGAGAACTGAGGCATAGAAAGTGTAAGTCACATGCCCAGTATCAAAGATTAAGTGACACAGCCAGACTTGAATGTGAGCAATTTGACTCCAAATCCCATACTTCTAGCTACTAACCAATATGCCTGTAGGTTAAATAATGCCCCAAATAGTACATTTTAAGGTGATTACAAAAGAATTGTTCTTCTTTCAAAAGTCTTGGTTTTAGTTAAAAATAATATTACATTAGCAGAATATTTTCTTTTCCAGTGCATATATTATAGGGGTGTGGGGTAAAACAATTTAGTTTATCACTGTTCCTTTCCTGCTATAGCATCACTGGCAAATTTGTTTCAGACAATATAAATGGAGATAAAGGCCATTCGTTTAATTTTTGAGCATAAGCAACAAAATATGAAAGTAAAAATAGCATCAAAAACACCAAATTGAAAATCTATTTTTATCATCTGATACAATGGAAAAAAAGTTTAGAATTTAATGTCATAAATATCAGGGCCCAAATGCCAGTTCTTCCACTAACAAGCTATATAGTACTTCTTGGGCAAGTGACAAAATTTCCAGGCTTTTATTTCCTTATCTTTTCAATGAGAGTAATACTTCTTCCCTTACACAACTACTGGTGATTAAATGAAATTAGGTATTTGAAATGCCTAACCCCATTGTGAGTATTCAATAAGTGTCAGTGACATTATATTCTAATCTATCCCTAAACAAAAACTTCTTTGTGTTTGGGGTAAAACTTTGCATTTATTGGTTACCCTAAGAGATTATCAGAAAAAATGGTTATTTTAAAATCTGCATGAAATATTAAACAACAAAACTACCTGTTATACCATCATGATATATATTTTCAAAATAAACCATATCAGTCTAAGTGATATGATCAGTAAGGTAAACATGGTACAGAAAGAAACCTGAAAAAAAAAATATTTCTGACCTAGTTGTTAGTCTTACAATTCTATCATTTATTTCCTAGGTTTCATATAGAAAACTCTTACCAAAACTAAAATCCTAACAGCATCTATTACTCTTTAATATTAAATACCTCTTAAGTGAAGGATTCTATTTAAGATTTAAAAAAACAAAAAACAAAACAAAACAACAACAACAACTATACAGCATGAAGCAATATGGCTTAGGGTTCCCTCCCTCTCTCATTGCAAAATGAAAAGAAGCTTAAAAAGATTTGTTTTATTTAATGTAGGGGTTGTTTTTGTTTTGTTTTGGGATATAATTTTTGACAGCAGAGACCCAATTATATTTTCATGGTCCATATCCATGCACAGAGGCAGAAAATTATCAGTTCTCAAGGAAACTGATGAAAGGACCAAAAGATTAGAGAGAATACAAATCTTTAACCTCTAGTTTCATAAATCTTTTATAACCTAAAAATCAGTAAGATCTGCTTAGTATCAAGTTTTAGGAAAAATAAAAAAAAATAATTCAAGTAGATTATTCTTTAAGTGTTCAATAACTTGAAATGCTGCCATCCTACTCTAGACTTTTGGAAATCAATACTAGAAATGAATCAGGCTGCAAGGGATTCATCTACTATAAGCTTCCTTCTGATTCCAGACAAAATAAGAAGAGTTATGTTATGTAACATTGATTTACTATGTTAGTGACAGCACTGAAAAAACAAATCAAACTACCCAAGAAAAAGCAAAAAGTGCATTCTACAATTGTCCTTTGGATAACATTATTAGCCCTGGGTAAAACAAGGAGGCACAAAAGATATATCGGAAGTGGCCATGAATCTTGCTCAATTTATTTGACCTTTTAACATTGAACATTATGAAAATTTTACTTTACTTCAATATATTTATCAGATATACTATCACTATGAAATGCAATTCTCTATATATTTATTAAAAACATGATTGAATTATTGTGACACAAACTATTAGAAAACTTATTATTTTGGGCGCCTGGGTGGCTCAGTGGGTTAAGCCGCTGCCTTCGGCTCAGGTCATGATCTCAGGGTCCTGGGATCGAGTCCCACATCGGGCTCTCTGCTTGGCGGGGGAGCCTGCTTCCCTCTCTCTCTCTCTCTCTCTGCCTGCCTCTCTGCCTACTTGTGATCTCTCTCTCTCTCTCTCGCTGTCAAATAAATAAAATCTTTAAAAAAAAAAAAAGAAAACTTATTATTTTGAAACAATGTGGTTTCATATAATTTGAGCATTTGGGTTTTTTTAAAGATTTATTTAAGCAGTGCTTTGAGAAGTTAAAGATAGATTCTCTTATTCTTCTAATAGCTAAAATATTAAATACATATGAAATTTTCTATTTAGTTAATATAGAACAAATCATGATTTTTTTTTTTTTTTATGGTTAAGGGGAACATTCTGCTAGTCATCAACAGTGGCAACACAGGATTTTCACTGAAGCCAATTTAGAGACATCCCAATATTCATCTTCTCCTTTTATGTCAGCTTTAGGTTAATTTTATTGTAATTTAATAACATTCCTCTCCAAAAAGTCACCATGACTTTAATCTTGTTTATGATGTGTTATGGTCTCATAATTATAGGTTCTTCAGTTATCCATGAAATCAAGACACATGGTATAGCTAAAATTTAATTTGATTTTGATACTAACCTGAGGTAAGTAAAAGGATTGGTACATGTAATTCAAGTACTGAAATACTACCCCCTCACACACAACAAATGAATTATATTCATGGCACAAATGAGAATCAAATGAAATTTAATTAAATTGCTTTAGAGTCAAAGCATATTTAAAAAATGGTTATGTAGTTCTAGGAAACTAACATTTGCCTAAAATATCTTTAAAAATTAAGGATCAGAAAGCCTATCCCTGCATTCCATAGTTATATTTGTCATATCCACCATACATGAAATATTTATGGCTACCTGAGTCTCACACAAAGATGAGTGGATACCACCTCAGATTCAAGATTGTAGTCATTTTCCAGGTAAGAGTCACAAAATTCAGAGTTGGGTTTAAATAGAACTCCCTAAGAATTTCTGCCTGGGTTAAGAGCAGTTTGTTTCATGGAACATCGATTTCTAAGCTTTTGAAAGAGTAATTTCACAATCCTGCCTGCGAAGGCATGACTATTGGCCCCCTTACAGAGACTAAGACCATGTGAGCAGGTATGGTGCCCAGTGGAAACTGTGATTTATCATGCTACTGTCAATAAACTACAGAAGAGTTTGGGCCAAACAAATAGGAAGCTATGGTGGAGAGCCATGGTGCAAGGAAGCCAAGTAATAGGGGAGCCAAGCATGTGCTGGGCAAATTTAATTTTTTAAAGCTGTAACTCAGCCCACGCCTTAGGGACACAATTTCTTTCTGGCAATATTTTCTGTGAAGCTAAAACAGCTGCTTCACCTATCTCAAATCAGATACTGTACTGTTTCAAGCAAATGTTTACCAAAAATAACAATTGTCAGGCATGCTTTTCCAGAAAATTTAGACTGAACAGATTATCATGTCCCTAAAGTTAGGGTTGATACAAACTATATTTGATAATAAAAATTTAACTCTGATATTTCTAATAATATGAAGAAATTAAGAAAATGTCTATAGATGCCTTAAAATAATACAAAACGTATATTTAAACTTTTTTAAAGATTTTATTTATTTTTTTGATAGACGGAGATCACAAGTAGGCAGAGAGGCAGGCAGAGAAGGGGAGGGGAAGCAGGCTCCTCGCTGAGCAGAGAGCCCGATATGGGGCTCGATCCTAGGACCCTGAGATCATGACCTGGGCTGAAGGCAGAGGCTTTAACCCACTGAGCCACCCAGGCGCCCTATTTAAACATATTAAAAAAAAAATTGTTATATAGGGTAATAGGTTTATAAAATATGATTTAAATCCCATTTAGAATAGTCTTAATCTTTTATAATATAGAAAATCTTTAAAGTATTTGAAACAATAATTAGTGAAAATTTAACAAGCATTCTATTTTGTCTGATTTTCATTCTCCTAATAAAAATAAAATTTCACAAGAATACCAGATCAGATCTCTTAAACATTGAGTGTGTTTTTATTTTCTCTTTTGGTTTTTTTAGCACATTAAAATCAAAACAAGAAACTGTTAAAGAACTAGCACTCATTTGAAAAGAAACTTTATCCATAAGATACTGAAAATGCAACGTATTTACCTATTCACTATAGGACATAGACTTCAGTGCCATCCAATGCCATCAGGTGATGAAACAGGTTTTGTTTTTGTTTCCCTAGCTTTAAACACCAGATCCTCATTCATAATCTACACTTTTATTCTTGCAAAGATAGAATGAACATACTAAATAGGAAAAAGCATGCATGACTTAGTATCTTTCTATGTATGTCAGTTGGAATCAATACTATGCATCCACAAAGGACATTCAACAGCACAGTGTTAGAGGATTCTTATATGCCTCAGGAAGAGAAAGTCTACAAGACCTCAGCAAAAACTGAAGGTCAGAATGTAAAGAAAACTAAATCCAGGTCCAGGAGGTACATTAAAAAAAAAAAATGCTAGAAGGCAAAGTTTCTAGCTTCTGGCTAAATTTAGTGAGATGTCACAGTCCAGATTAATCAAGTTTCAGGAAGTAGGATGAATGTCAAATGGCTTATGCCAAAGAGCAGCTTGTTCTTGAGCATGCTTAAGGCCATTTTGTTCAGAAATTTCGGGGAGGAAACAACCTGCAATTGTAACTCTGAAAAGCCCGCTAAAAATCATTAAAAATATATATATCTTTTAGACACATTGGATTATATGAAATGACTGACTAGGCCTATAGCAGCATCCTGAAAAACTTTTTGTTGTTGTTGTTGTTAGTAGAAAATTGTTTCAAGAGCAGAATAACTGAGAATAAGTCCATGTAGCTTTCTGAGCCAAAGTTAGCAGATGTCCTCTTATCTTAAATGTTACATGAAAGCAAGGCAAACAGAATAAAGCATATGGACTTGACAAAATTCAGAGTTAGGTTTAAATAGAAATATACAGCGGCCAGTTTTAAAGTTGTGAATGTACCTTCCTTCCAAATAATGATATGACTGACAGGCATGTGCTTGGCTGGCCACAGACACCCAGCCAGTTATTACAGCACCTCTGGTGCTGCCAAGATGACTACTATGATTCCAAATGCCAATGCCACAACTAACACGTTAGCATCATGCTTGCAATGCTCATATCACCCTACATTAGTTACACTGATGTTTCATCTGTCAGAGACATATCTGGCACTTGAATAATAAATGATACTATATTAGCATGACTTAACAGAACAACAATTAATAGCACTATCTGTTTATTAAAAGCAAGGATATTTGTCTAAACCTTGGCAAAATCTTGCTTTGTGAACAAATATTTTCTTTTGGTGAACTGGGTCAAAAATATTACAACAATTTCTATCAAAAACAAATCTTTTTTAAAAGGATGGCGTATCAAATATGATGTTGCTCTTCAGTATATGCTGGAAATGTCTAAACAACTTAATTCTATTTGTGGGAGACTACAAATCATTTTCATGGAAGCAGAAGAAAAAAATGGTGACTGAGGACATAAAACATAGTTATGATTATCCACACATGGGATATATGCATTAAACACTGTGCTAGAAATCATAAGAAATTTAAACTCCTTAGGGACACAGAATATAATCTTCCAATGGAAAATTAAACAACCTAAGTGAACATAAAAATAACTTTTGCCAAAACTCCTTTCTCTGACTACAACCGCACACCGCAAACTTAGGTAATTGTTAAAGAACATACAGAAAGAAACTAGGAAAGAAGGAAGGAAGGAAGGAAAGAAAGAGAAACAAAAATCCATAAGTGAATAAACTGGTTAAGTAGAAATAGGAGAAGTCAGATATCAGAGATATAATCTAAGAAACTTAATGTTTTGATCACTTTTTAATGTAGTGTATCTAAAGCAAATATGCTGATTTATAAGTGTTATTACAAAACATCTATGTATTTATTTTCAATGTAGAATGACCTATATGTAATTCCATGGTAATATAAAGTAAATAGCTTCTTGGAGGATATAAACATAACTGCCATCCACTTTAAATTTTATAATTTTCACTTTTCAGAATGTATGAACTTATTATTCTTGTGAGCATTAAAATCAACAGCTAAACTGAGCATCAAAATCAATCTTTAATTAATAATAATTGATTACTAAATGAGAACATTTATAGATTTCTCACCAAACCAATTAGCTATGTAATTATTCTTCTTGATTTCAAATATCAAATAAGGTACACTGAGATATTATTATTAATAAGAAACAATTTTTAAGCATTTACTAAGTAAAAGGGATTGGTCTAATTTATTTTGTATTTAATTCTCAAAACTCTTTGAAATAAACATCATTCTTTGTTTAATTTTGCCTATGAGGATTTGAGAGACAAAGCCCAGAAAATGGTCTTGAGTTAAAGTTACAAAGAAGCAGGATCAGGTTTCAGCCCTTAGGAATCTGGATACAAAGTCTGCATTCCCCCTCAATGAATAAACCTATTTCCCCCTTACATGTTTGAAAACAGCTGTAGATATGTTCTGAGAAATTACATATATAGGGGGATTATTCCCACTCGGCTAATACCCACCTAAAAATTCCTACTTCCTGTTATCACAGTGTACCAAGATTTGGATATACCTAAAATCGAATTTAATTTTATACTAATAATTTTTAAATCCTGTCTTTCAGTAGGGAGATTAGGTTCAAGTAGGTGTTCAGTATTTCTGAGACAGGAAACATTTCAAAACAATTTAATTGAATTTTGAACTTAAATCTTTTAGTTTATGTGTATCACTCTTATATTTTGTTTTTGTTTTTTAAATATTTTATTTACTTGAGAGAGAGAGAGAGAGCACAGAGGGAGCGAGAGGAACAGACACCCAGTTGAGCAGAGAGACTGATGTGATGTGCTGCTTGATCCCAGACCCCAGGGATCACAACCTGAGCCCAAGGCAGATGCTTAACTGTCTGAACCACCCAGGCAACCCTATGTATATCACTTTCAAACTCCTCTAGAATGAATTGGTTTTTTATAACTTAAAACAACTTGGAATTCTAATTTTATCAAATAATATATCAGCTAATATACAGATTTTTTGTTCTCTGAAAATTAAATAAGCACTTTCTTTATATTCTGTCAAAGTCATTAATAAACATGTAAAATAGTATGAAATCGATGATGAAATCCAGTATCATAACCTCAGGATCCTCTCTCTAGGTTTAAAACAATCCATTCATCAATGCTGTAGAAATAATTAATCAGCGACTATTATATATAAAAAGAACAATTACCTATGTCCCTAGAATGAAATAATATTAAATGTTTAGAGAAACACAAAATCTAATAAAGATATAAATAAAATCATGTCAACATTATGTAAACTTACACGTGCTATTTGCCTTCTAGCTGTCATTTTCCTTCCAAAGAGCTGCCATATCATTTATTATATCAGCTGTTCTAAAATTTTGTCACTAGTAAACATTTACATGATAAATCAGGAAGTCTTAAAATCCACTTTTTCACTGTTTTATATACTAAATATCATCTGTTGTACTTCTGCCAATTTCTCATAATCTAAGCATGCCTAAGCCCTGTAGCTTTCTCTGGTTACTCCTTTATTTAATATCATAAATAATAAAGACAAATATCACATTCAATAGCAGTGTCTAATAATCTCTTTTTAAAAATTATTTATTTTTAATTTTTTATAGGCATATAATGTATTTTTATCCCCAGGGGTATAGGTCTGTGAATCACCAGGTTTACACATCTCACAGCACTCACCATAGCACATACCCTCCCCAATGTCCATAACCCAGCCACCCTCTCCCAACTCCATTCCCCCAGGAAACCTCAGTTTGTTTTGTGAGATTAAGAGTCACTTATGGTATGTCTCCCTCCCAATCCCATCTTGTTTCATTTATTCTTCTCCTACCCCCTTAACCACCCCCCCCCCATGTTGCATCTCCACTTCCTCATATCAGGGAGATCATATGATAGTTGTCTTTCTCCAATTGACTTATTTCACTAAGCATGATACCCTCTAGTTCCATCCACGTTGTCACAAATGGCAAGATTTCATTTCTTTTGATGACTGCATAGTATTCTATTGTGCATATATACCACATCTTCTTTATCCATTCATCTGTTGATGGACATCTAGGTTCTTTCCATAGTTTGACTATTGTAGACATTGCTGCTATAAACATTTGGGTGCATGTGCCCCTTCGGATGACTACGTTTGTATCTTTAGGGTAAACACCCAGTAGTGCAATTGCTGGGTCATAGGGTAGTTCTATTTTCAACATTTTGAGGAACCTCCATGCTGTTTTCCAGAGTAGTTGCACCAGCTTGCATTCCCACCAACAGTGTAGGAGGGTTCCCCTTTCTCCGCATCCTTGCCAGCATCTGTCATTTCCTGACTTGTCAATTTTAGTCATTCTGACTGGTGTGAGGTGGTATCTTATTGTGGTTTTGATTTGTATTTCCCTGATGCTGAGTGATGTGGAACACTTTTTCATGTGTCTGTTGGACATTTGGATGTCTTCTTTGCAGAAATGTCTGCTCATGTCTTCTGCCCATTTCTTGTGGGATTATTTGTTCTGTGGGTGTTGAGTTTGCTAATTCCTTATAGATTTTGGAAACTAGCAATTTATCTGATATATCGTTTGCAAATATCTTCTCCCATTCTGTCAGTTGTCTTTTGGTTTTGTTAACTGTTTCCTTTGCTGTGCAAAAGCTTCTGATCTTGATGAAATCCCAATAGTTCATTTTTGCCCTTGCTTCCCTTGACTTTGGCGATATTCGTAGGAAGACCTTGTTGTGGCTGAGGTCGAAGAGGTTGCTGCCTGTGTCCTCCTCAAGGATTTTGATGGATTTCTTTCTCACATTGAGGTAGTTCATCCATTTTGAGTCTATTTTCATGTGTGGTGTAAGGAAGTGGTCCAACTTAATTTTTATGCATGTGGCTGTCCAATTTTCCCAGCACCATTTATTGAAAAGGCTGTCTTTTTTCCATTGGACATTCTTTTCTGATTTGTCAAAGATTAGTTGACCATAGAGTTGAGGGTCTGTTTCTGGGCTCTCTTCTTTTCCATTGATCTATGTGTCTGTTTTTGTGCCAGTACCATGCTGTCTTGATGATGACAGTTTTGTAATAGAGCTTGAAGTCTGGAATTGAGATGCCACCAACTTTGGCTTTCTTTTTCAATATTCTTTTGGTTATTTGAGCTTTTTTCTGGTTCCATATACATTTTAGGATTATTTGCTCCATTTCTTTGAAAAAAAAAAAAAAAAAACGATGGTAATTTGATAGGGATTGCATTAAATGTGTAGATTGCTTTAGGTAGCATAGACATTTTCACAATATTTGTTCTTCCAATCCAGGAGCATGGAACATTTTTCCATTTCTTTGTGTCTTCCTCAATTTCTTTCATGAGTACTTTATAGATTTCTGCATATAGATTCTTAGCCTCTTTGGTTAGGTTTATTCCTAGGTATCTTATAGTTTTGGGTGCAATTGTAAATGGGATTGACTCCTTAATTTCTCTTTCCTCTGTCTTGTTGTTGGTGTAGAGAAATGCAACTGATTTCTGTGCATTGATTTTATATCCTGACACTTTACTGAATTCCTGTACAAGTTCTAGCAGTTTTGGAGTGGAGTCTTTTGGGTTTTCCACATATAGTATCATATCATCTGCAAAGAGTGATAGTTTGACTTCTTCTTTGCCGATTTGGATGCCTTTAATTTCTTTTTGTTGTCTTATGGCTGAGGCTAGGACTTCTAGTACTATGTTGAATAGCAGTGGTGATAATGGACATCCCTGCCGTGTTCCTGACCTTAGCAGAAAAGCTTTCAGTTTTTCTCCATTGAGAATGATATTTGCGGTGGGTTTTTCATAGATGGCTTTGATAATATTGAGGTATGTGCCCTCTATCCCTACACTTTGAAGAGCTTTGATCAGGAAGGGATGCTGTACTTTGTCAAATGCTTTTTTAGCCTCTATTGCTAGTATCATATGGTTCTTGTTCTTTCTTTTATTAATGTGTTCTATCACACTGATTGATTTGCGGATGTTGAACCAACCTTGCAGCCCTGGAATAAATCCTACTTGGTCGTGGTGAATAATCCTTTTAATGTACTGTTGAATCCTATTGGCTAGTATTTTAGTGAGAATTTTCGCATCTGTGTTCATCAAGAATATTGGTCTGTAGTTCTCTTTTTTGATGGGATCCTTGTCTGGTTTTGGGATCAAGGTGATGCTGGCCTCATAAAATGAGTTTGGAAGTATTCATTCCATTTCTATTTTTTGGAACAGTTTCAGGAGAATAGGAATGAGTTCTTCTTTAAATGTTTGGTAGAATTCCCCTGGGAAGCAGTCTGGCCCTGGGATTTTGTTTGTCTGGAGATTTTAATGACTGTTTCAATCTCCTTACTGGTTATGGGCCTGTTCAGGTTTTCTATTTCTTCCTGGTTCAGTTGTGGTAGTTTATATGTCTCTAGGAATGCATCCATTTCTTCCAGATTTTCAAATTTGTTGGCATAGAGTTGCTCATAATATATTCTTATATTTGTCTGTATTTTTTTGGTATTAGTTGTGATCTCTCCTCTTGCATTCATGATTTTATTTATTTGGGTCCTTTCTCTTTCATAAGTCTGGTCAGGGGTTTATCAATCTTATTAAGTCTTCCAAAGAACCAGCTTCTTGTTTCATTGATTTGTTCTACTGTATTTTTTTTTGTTGTTTTGTTTTGTTTTGTTTTTTGGTTTCTATTTCATTGATTTCTGCTCTGATCTTTGTGATTCTCTTCTCCTGCTGGGTTTAAGGTTTTTTTCCTTGTTCTTTCTCCAGCTCCTTTAGGTGTAGGGTTAGGTTGTGTACTTGAAACCTTTCTTGTTTCTTGAGAAAGGCTTGTACCACTATATATTTTCCTTTCAGGACTGCCTTTGCTGTGTCCCACAGATTTTTGAACCGTTGTGTTTTCATTATCATTTGTTTCCATGAATTTTTTCAATTCTTCTTTAATTTCCTGGTTGACCCATTCATTCCTTAGAAGGATGCTGTTTAGTCTCCATATATTTGGGTTCTTTCCAAATTTCCTCTAGTGATTGAGTTCTAGCTTCAGAGCATTGTGGTGTGAAAATATGCAGGGAATGATCCCAATCTTTTGATACTGGTTGAGACCTGAGTTGTGACCCAGGATGTGGTCTATTCTGGAGAGGGTTCCATGTGCACTAGAGAAGAATGTGTATTCTGTTGCTTTGGAATGAAATGTTCTGAATAGATCTGTGATGTCCATCTGGTCCAGTGTGTCATTTAAGGCCTTTATTTCCTTGTTGATCTTTTGCTTGGATGATCTGTCCATTTCAGTGAGGGGAGTGTTAAAGTCCCCTACTATTACTGTATTATTGTTGATGTGTTTCTTTGATTTTTTTATTAATTGGCTTATATAGTTGGCTGCTCCCACGTTAGGGGCGTAGGTATTTAAAATTGTTGGATCTTCTTGTCGGACAGACCCTTTGAGTATGATATAGTGTCCTTCCTCATCTCTTATTACAGTCTTTGGCTTAAAATCTAATTGATCTGATACAAGGATTGCCACCCCAGCTTTCTTCTGATGCCCATTAGCATGGTAAATTGTTTTCCACCCCCTCCCTTTAAATCTGGAGGTGTCTTCGTGTCTAAAATGAGTTTCTTGTAGGCAACGTATAGATGGGTTTTGTTTTTTTATCCATTCTGATACCCTGTGTCTTTTGATTGGGGCATTTAGCCCATTAACATTCAGGGTAACTATTGAGAGATATGAATTTAGTGCCATTGTATTGCCTGTAAGGTGATTGTTACTGTATATTGTCTCTGTACCTTTCTGATCTACTACTTTTAGGCTCTCTCTTTGCTTAGAGGACCCCTTTCAATATGTCCTATAGAGCTGGTTTGGTGTTTGCAAATTCTTTCAGTTTTTGTTTGTCCTGGAAGCTTTTTCTCTCTCCTTCTATTTTCAATGATAGCCTAGCTGGATAGAGTATTCTTGGCTGCATGTTTTTCTCATGTAGTGCTCTGAATATATCATGCTAGCTCTTTCTGGCCTGCCAGTTCTCTGTGGATAAGTTTGCTGCCAATCTAATATTTTTACCATTGTATGTTATGGACTTCTTTTCCTGGACTGCTTTCAGGATTTTCTCTTTGTCCCTAAGACTTGTAAATCTTACTATTAGGTGATGGGGTGTGGACCTACTCTTGTTGATTTTGAGAGAGGGTCTCTGCACCTCCTGGATTTTGATGCTTGTTCCCTTTGCCATAATAGGGAAATTCTCTCCAATAATTCTCTCCAATATACCTTGTGCTCCCATCTCTCTTTCTTCTTCTTGAATCCCTATTATTCTAATGTTGTTTCATTTTATGGTTTCACTTATCTCTCGAATTCTCCCCTCATGGTCTAGTAGCTGTTTGTCCCTCTTTTAATCAGCTTCTTTATTCTCTGTAATTTGTTCTTCTATATCACTAATTCTTTCTTCTGCCTCATTTATCCTAGCAGTGAGACCCTCCATTTTTGATTGCACCTCATTAATAGCTTTTTTGATTTCAACTTGGTTGGATTTTAGTGCTTTTATTTCTTCAGAAAGGGCTTTTATATCTCCAGAGAGGGTTTCTCTAATATCTTCCAGGCCTTTTTGAGCCTAGCTAGAACCTTGAGAATCATCATTCTGACCTCTAGATCTGACATATTACCAATGTCTGTATTGATTAGGTCCCTAGCCTTCAGTACTGCCTCTTGTTCATTTTTTTTGTGGTGAATTTTTCCACCTTGTCATTTTGTCCAGATAAGAGTATATGAAGGAGCAAGTAAAATATTACAAGTCTGGCAAAGACCCCAGGAAAATGCGCTTTAACCAAATCAGAAGAGACCCCAAATCTTGGGGGGGGAAAGGTGATAAAAAGAGTTTCATAAAAAAATTAAAGAAAACAAATAAAGAAACAATATAAAAAAGAATATATATGTATATATATATATATATATATATATATATATATATAGATAAACTAGTTTAAAAATGTTAAAAAGGAAAAGGTAAAAGATAAAAAAAATTAGCAGAAGAAGAAAAAAGAAAAAAATTGAAAAAAAAATTAAATTAACTGCAAGACTAAAGAATCATGGAGCCATGAGTTCCCTGCTTTTCTTTCTCTTCCTCTGTATTTCCGCTGCTCTCCTTGGTATTGAACCTGCTTTCCTTGGTAGGTGAACTTAGTCCTTGCTGGATTTCTTGTTGATCTTCTGGGGGAGGGGCCTGTTGTAGTGACTCTCAAGTGTCTTTGCCCGAGGCAGAATTGCACCGCCCTTACCAGGGGCCCTGCTAAGTAATACACTTGGGTTTGCTTTCGGGAGCTTTTGTTCCCTGAATGCTTTCGTAGAGTTCCGGAGGACAGGAATGAAAATGGTGGCCTCCCAGGTTCTGGCCCGGAGGAGCCAGAGAGCTCGGGGCCCCACTCCTGAATGTGCCCTCAGAGAATAGTACCCAATCACTCCCGTCTCCCTGGCCTCTGGCCACAATCCAAGCTCACCCAGCCTGCGACGGGTTCAACGTAACCCTGAGCTGAGAGCTCAGTCTTCAGTTCTGTCTCTGTAGCTGGCTTCCCCGTTCTAATACCTGCAAACTCTGTGACACTCTGACATCCCCGATCCTTCTGTCACCATGCGGGACCTGGGGCCATGCTGACCCTGCGTGGGCTTCACCCTGGTTTAGGCTCTGGAGCAATGTCCCTCAGTGGAACAGACTTTTAAAAGTCCTGATTTTGTGCTCTGTTGCTCTGCTGCTTGCCGGGATCCAGCCCCTCCCCCCCGTGATCTATCTTCCCATCGTTTTGGATTCACTTCTCCGCCAGTCTTACCTTTTAGAAAGTGGTTGATATTCTGTTTCTAGAATTACTGTTCTTCTCTTCAATCTCCCTTTGGATTGGTAGGTGTTTGCAATGTTTAGATAAGCTATCTAGCTGATCTCCTGCTACCTGATGTAGTCTCAGCCTGCTACTTCTCTGCCATCTTGACTCCTCTAATAATCTCTCTTATTTGGATTACAGAATAAGGAAAATTAAACATCTTGATCCAAGTCTTTATCCAAATATATAAGCCTATGTAAGTTATCATCTTTCCATTTCTTCTGGAAATCATACAAATTAAACAAATGGAGAAAAATACAAAGTACATGTCAGGCTGACACATTATCTAGATTTCATATTTTAGGCAGTATTTGCAAAACAAATTGTCCAAAACTGCTTTTTGAATTAAAATTGGGCAAGAAAAACAATCCCCTCCGTGAAGAGCAAAACTATCTTTATTTACAAGAATATTCATGGAAAGAGAAGGTTCTAAGATGTCTACTCCAAAGAACCTTGGACAAACATTGACCAAGGAATTTTACTCCATTCAAAGAGCAGTGATATAAGGCAGAATTGACCAGGAAATAAAAATAAAATATTAATATAAAGACATACTAAAAAACTGTTGAAGACCTTAGAAAAATATTTGCATAGGTATAGATGGAAATTGTGCCCCACATAATTACTTAAAGTATTAATTTTATCTAGGAAGAACACATGGTAGAAATGGAAGAACACAGAAAAATGATAAGACAATAAAAGATGATTCACTGATTGTACATTTTCCCATCTTGTTTTCCACCCTTTTTGTGAATATATATTATCCATATAACAAATTATTAAAGACATTATATAAAGTAAGTTTCATAAAATGTAGAGTAAAAAATTGAAACTTTAAGTGTGGAACTAGACAAAACAATTTTTTTTAATTTTTTTTTAAGGATTTTATTTATTTATTTGAGAGAGAATGAGTGAGAGAGAGCATGAAAGAGAAGAAAGTCAGAGGGAGAAGCAGACTCCCCAAGAGGCTGGGAGCCTGATGTGGGACTCGATCCTGGAAGTCCAGGATCATGACCTGAGCCAAAGGCAGTCGCTCAACCAACTGAGCCACCCAGGTGCCCGACAAAACAATTTTTGAAATGCAACACTTTTAATCAAAGTATAGAAAAATTTAAATGATTTGAAAAAAGTGTAAACATGTCATGTTAATATATTACATTTACTATATATATATGTACCACATAAAACAGCAAAAATTAGAGAAAATACAAAATGTGGAAACACAATAGGAGTGAGTGATGTCAGCGTCACAGTGATAAAAATCAGTTCACTTTCCTATTTTTTTTTAAATAGATATCCATAACTGAACAAAAGAACTTTTATACCCTATACCAAGGGTCCCAGGAGGATTCTAGCCTACTGGTGCATCCAAAGATAAAGACCTTGTTAAGGACTACAGATCCAAGGGAGTTTGCAAGACTGCCATATCCTTAAAGGACCGTGACTGGGGCAAGAGAAAAAAACAACAACAACAACAAAAAACACAACAACAACAACCTTAGAGAGTAGGTGACTGGGCAGATGTTGACAGGTGAGAGAACATTTGTAGAAGTCCAGCCTGCTTGAGAGATGAATCCAGCATTGCATTGGAAGCAGAGAGAGAGGAGTCTGGATACAGAGAAGAGGGAAGAACTCACCAGAGATACTCCTTCCCCAAGGCAATGTTGCTCTAATACTAATCTGTTTTGTGGTGGCAGAGGGGACAATCTCCAGAGAACATAGAAAGTGCCAACCTCTCAGGTATTAAAGAAATAAATTTCCTGACATCTGCTTGGGATTTTAGGAGGAAATATTCCTACTAGAATCCAGGAATATCCCACTCAAGGCTATCTCCACCAGATTCATGGGCACCCCTAAACCTACACTTCTCCCATTTTGCTGCCGGTACCTTGTGCATACTCCCTATTTATTAAAAAAACAATCTCTGTTCTACAGTGGACATGCCTAAATAGGACAGGGTGAGTGGGGAAGAGAGAAAACACAAACTTGAGCTATAGCACCACCTTCTCAAACATAAAAATAAGGCTTCTAATTGCCAGCCTGTCGAATTGTAAGAAACAAAGAACACATAAAAGTTTAATTAAGGAGCTATCTGCTACTTCTAGTATGAAAACAGACATGTATACTTACAACAATATAAAAACAATCAAGAAAATATCACAGAAAGAAAATAAGTCTCCAGCAACTAAATTCAAAAGCCCTGAATGTTAAGATATAACTGATGAAGAATTTACAATAGCTGTTACAAAGAAATTCAGTGAGGTACAAGAAAACTTGGAATGATGATTCAATGAAATCAGAGATAAAATTAATAAATGGGAGTTCTTCACCTAAGAAATTTTAATTATAAGAAAGAAACAAATAGAAACTTTGGACTTGAAGTAGCCAGTAAGGAGATGAAGAATTCAATAAAGAGAATCAGTAACAGGACAGACTAAGGGAAGAGAGCATAAGTGACTTAGGGAATAGGAATATAGAAATAATATGGTTAGAAGAGGATTGGGCACTAAGATTTAAAAAAAAAATTGAAGAAAGTCTATGAGAGCTATTGGATTTTATCAGAAAGGCAAATAAAATAATTGGTACTTCAAAATGACAAGAAAGGGAGAAAGAGACAAGCAGTTTAATCAAAAATAAATAAGGAGAATTTCCCAAACCTGGAGAAAGACTTGAAAATACAACTCCATAAAGCTTCTAGTATTACCTATTATCTCAAAGCCAAAGACATTCTCCAACACATAGTATAATGAATCTATCAAAAATCAATGACAAAGAATCCTAGGCAGCAGCAGAAAAAAAGAAAGTAACCCAGAAAGGAATCTCTATTACATTATGAGCAGATTTCTCAGTAGAAACTTTCCCAGCCAGGAAAGAATGGAATAATGTATTTGAAGTGTTGAAATATACAAATTGCCAATCAAGAATGCTTTCTCCAGCAAAGTTATACTTTAGATATGTTGTAAGAGAAATAAAAGCTTTCCCAGGTAAACAAAAGTTAAGGGTGTTCACTACCTTTGGACCAGACTTATAAGAAATGGTAAAAAATAGTTTTTCAGGCTGAAATGAAAGAACACTAGTTATATGAAAACATATGAAAGTACATAACACACTGTCAGAGGTGAAAAATAGACAATTAGAAAACTATTAGTTAATAATTTAACTGTAACATAAAGGTTAAAGGAAAAAAATCCTAAAAATAACTGTAACTACTGTAATACATTAATGAATACATATCATAAAAGGAGGTAAGTTGTGACATCAAAAATATAAAAGGGGAGGAGTAAAGGGTGACAGCTTTATAGTGAACAAAGATAAGTTGCTTTTGGCATAAAATAGATTGCTATAGTTATGATGTATTTAAGCCACAAAGCAAAGGCAGTAACCACAAAGCAAAATTCTAGTGTAAATTCACAAAACATTAAACAAAAAAAAAAAGAAACAGAGCATATCACCATGGAAAACCACTAATTTACAGTGATGGGCAGAAACAGCAGGGAAAAGAAACAATGTAAATACAAAACAATCAGCAATCAATGAGATGAAAGTATTAAGTCCTTACACATCAATAATCACTATAAATGTAAATAAACTGAATTTAGCAAACAAAAGACACAGAGCAGCTGGATAGCTTAAAACAAAATAGAACAAAAATCTATGTGTTGCTTACAAGAGACTCATTTAAACTCTAAAGTTACACAGACTCAAAGTGAAGGAATGGAAGAAGATTTCTAATGCAAATAGAAACAGAAAGAAAGTAAAGATAACCATACTTATATCAGACAAAATGGAATTTAAGAAAAAACAGTAACAAGAGATGAAGAATTTCACTACAAAATGATAAATTGGTCAATACATCAAGATGATATAATAATCATAAAGATATACACAATGAACATTGGAATATCTAAATGTATCAGGCAAATACTAACAGCTCTAAAGGGAGAAATAAACAATAATAGCAGAGGACTTCAATTGGTAAATAAGACAGCAATGTGTAGATCATCCAGGTCAAAAAAAGAGAATTAGTAAGGAAACTTATAATTGAGTCATACTTTAGACCAAATGGACTTGACAGATTATATTTATTTTTATATAAAAAACATTCCATCCAACAGGACACACATTCTTCCCAAGCAAACACAGACCATTCTCCAGGATATATCCTATAATAAGCACAAAACCATTTTTTTAGTAAATTTATGAAGATTAAAATTATAACAAATATTTTTTCCAATTATAATGGTATGAAACTAGAAAATGAGAAAAGCTGGAAAATCCTAAATTTGCACAAACAAAACACCTCTGAATAACTGATAGGTCAAAAAAGAAATTGAATGAGAAATTTAAAAATATTTCAAACAAATATTTCAAACAAATGAGAATGGAAACATTCTGCAAAAGCAGTAATGCTGCAAAAGCAGTACTGAAAGGACAGTTTATAGCAATGAATGCATATATTGAGAAATTAGAAAACTCCCAAACAAGTTTATACTTCAATGAACTAGCAAAATAAACAAAAAAACAAAACTCAGCCCAAAGTTAGTGGAAGGGTAAAAATGATTAAAATCAAGAGTAGAAATAAATGAAATAGAGAGGGGTAGAAATAGAAAGGATCAATAATCTAAGGGCTGTTTTCCAGAAGATACAATTGGCACATCTTTAGTTAACCTAATGAAGAAAAGAGAACTGAAATAAAATTATAAATGAAAGGAGACATTACAACTCCATTAATACTACAGAAATACATCAGATCATAAGGTAATACTATGAAAAATTATATGCCAATAAATTAGATAACCTAGAAGAAACTAAAAAGTCCCTAGAAATATACAACCTACCAAGATTGAATCAGGGAAAAAAAAAGAAAAAAAAAAAGAAAATCAGAATATACCAGTAACAAAGAAATTGAATTCATAATCAAAAACTTCCCAACACAGAAAGCCCAGGACCAGATGGCTTCACTGGCAAATTCTACCAAAGAGTTAAAGAAGAATTAACACCAATGCATCTCAAACTCCTCCAAAAAAAATTGAAGAGAAGGGAATACTTCCAAACTCACTTTGAGAGACCAGAATTACCCTGATATCAAAGAAACACACACACACACACACACACATACACACACATAAACACACACACACACACACACACACACACACCCCACTACAGAATGACATCCCTGATAAATACATTATAACACCAGGACAGGACCCATGAGCAGAAAGAGCTGCTCTTTAAATGTTGCTGCTGCTGCTGCTGCTTCTTCTTCTTTTTCTTCTTCTGAGATTTTTGAGAGAAAGAGAGTAGAGGGAAAGTGAGGGGGAGAACAGACTCCCCATTGAGCCTAGAGCCTGACATGGGCTCAATCCTAGCACCCTTAGAGTATGACCTAAGCTGAAGGCAGATGCTTAACCAACTAAGTCATGCAGGTGCCCAAGAGCTGCCTTTTACAGATGCTAAAATTCAACAAAATAATAACACTCAATTCAAGAACACATTAAGAGGATTATACACCTTTACCATGTGGGATTTATTTCAAAGATGCAAGGATGTGGCTCTACAGCTGCAAATAAATGTAATACATCAATAACATATTTTTAAAAATCACATATCATCTCAATAGATGCTGAAAAATATTAAAAAAAAAATCTCATGATAATGTCCCCTCAACAGATTGCATTTAGAGGAGCATACTTCAGTATAATAAAGGGCATTTATGACAAACTCACCATTCACATTAGATTCAATGGTGAAAAATTGAAAGGTTTTCTGGTAAGATCAGGAAAAAGACAAGGATGGTCACTCTCACCACTCTTAATACAATACTGGAAGTCCTATCTAGAACAATTAGGCAAAGAAAAGTCATTCAAATTAAAAAGAAAGTAAAATTGTCATTATTTTCAGGTGATTTGATTTTATATGTAGAAAATTCCAAAGACCCAGTCAAAAAGCTACTAAAACTAAACAAATTTAGTAAATTTCAGGAGAAAAATCAATGCACAAGAATTAGTCACACTATACATCAATAAGGAAACATCTGAAAAAGAAAAACTATTTCATTCACAATAGCAACAGAAACAATACCTTGAAAAAAGTTAACCAAGTTAGTAAAAGATCCATAAAATAAAAACTAGAAGAATTTATTTAAAGAAGTCCAAGAAGATACAAATGGAAAGACATACTACACTCATGGATCAAAATAATTAATATTGTGGGAATGTCTTCACTACCCCACCTAATATAGATTCAACATAATGCTTATCATGATTCCAGTGCCATTTTACACAGAGAAATAAAAGAAAACTCAAAATGTGTATAGAACCACAAAAGACTCCAAATAGACGAAGCAATCCTGAGAAAGAACAAGCTGGAGGCATCACACTTCTTATTTCAAGCCTACAAAACTACATCAATTTAAAAAGTATGGTAATGCGAGGCACCTGAGTGGCTCAGTCATTAAGGGTCTGCCTTAGGCTCTGGTCATGATCCCAGGGTCCAGGGATTGAGTCCTGGGGAGACTGCTTCTCCCTCTCCCACTCCCCTTGCTTGTGTTTCCTTTCTTGCTGTGTCTCTCTTTGTCAAATACATAAATAAAACCTTAAGAAAAAGTTAAAAATAGAACGACTTTATGAGCCAGCAATCACACTACTAGATACTGACCTGATGAATACAAAAATACTAATTCAAAGGGGTATATGCACCTCTATATTTACAGCAGCATTATTTACAATAGCCAAGATACAGAAGCTGCTCAAATGTCTACGGTTGATGAATGGATAAAGTTGTGGCATATATACATAATGGGATATTATTCAGTCATAATAAGAGTGAAATCTTGACATTTCCAATAGCATGGATGGAACTAGAGTGTATTATGCAAAGTAAAATAAGGCAGTTAGAAAAAAGTAAATACCATATTATTTCACTCATATGTGGAAATTAAGAAACAAACTAGCAAAAAGGAAGAGAGAGAAACCAAGAAACAGACTCTTAATTATATAGAACTGATGGTTACCAGATGGGTGTTGGATGGGGGATACGTTAAATAGACAAAGGATTAAAGGGTGTACTTGTCATGATGAGCACCAGGTGTTGCATGCAATTGTTGAGTCACTATATTGTACACCCAGAACTAATACAACACTGTATAGTAACTGGAGTTAAAATAAAAACTTTTAAAAATGGGAAAAGTATACAAAAATGCAAAAAAAATGATAAGCACAAAAATGGAAGTATTGAGTTAACTTTATAATATTATAAAAAATTTAAAAAAAATAAAATATTAGGAAAATTTCTAGGAAAATTCAGTTTACCTAAGGATAATTCAGAAATGAGAAACCATCTACAAAGATAACTTTCCACAGATGGAATACAGAATTTGTCAGTAAGTAAATTTTTAAATTTTTATTTATTTTTTAATTAATAAGTAATTTTTAAATTAAACTTAATACAGTTAGATGACTTGCCAGTAAATACTACCACATGTTTAAAGATAACTCTATGTAATCAGAGAAAAAGATTGTTCTAACTATAGCACATACACACACACACACACACACACAATTTATTCATGAAGAGGTTCAAACAATAGTAAGTAAAATATTAATATACTAGAAAAAATAAGGTGGGCTCCATTTAGTTTTATTTCTATCCCCCAATACTGCCTCCATTGTAGAGAGAAAAATCCAAGACTACAAAAACCCAAGAGTACAAAAAGGAGCTGATAGTTTTGAAATACATTTCTAGGCCTGAGATGCAGAGGCGCCTATTCTGGGTGCCATGTCAGCAAACAGAACCTAGAATTTACTTTTGTGTCCCTGTAAATGCTCTGCTTGACCAGCAGTGCACTATATACAGGCAGCCAATTCCCAAATGCAAAGCCCACTCGGAGCTTTATATTTAATTTCCCTATTCTTTGTCAGTCCCAGAAAAGTTGTTTACATTACTCCAACTCATCAGATATTTTCTATTTCTTCTCATGTCCTTTATTCTTTATACTATAAAGCTTCCTGCCTTCTGCCTCATTTTGCAGTTCTCCCAAAGTAGACTGTCCACTTCCAGAAGTGTTAAAGTTTGTTTATATCACCAAAATTGTCTTTAATAATTTTTCAACAATGGCCAACATGAACATTCATTTTTCAATGACGCTATTCACTCACTGAATGATCAAGATTACAAGCACACTTTTCTGAATCTAAAATGAGAGCTCCAAGATGATACTACTTCTGGAGAGGTTTTTTGTTGTTGTTTTGTTTTGTTTTTTAACTTGGCACCCTTGCATTCCAAAAGGTAAACTGATACTTGATTTTTATGGGCAGTAAGTGTTAAACTGACAGAGAAATGCAAACAATGATGTACAAAATCAGGTAGAATCTTGCAATCACATGCTTACTGTCTAGAAGTGACCTCCAGGAACAGAGAATTGGCTGTTTGGGTTCTTCTGCAGGATTAGCTCTGGTGGCTGGGAGTGAAGCTTCTATAATGGGATTATTCACAGCTATTCACCTGGGGGGTTTATCAAACTACAGATGGAGTGGCCCCACCATGAATTTCAGATTTGTAGGTCCCAACAAAGTCTAAGAATTTGCATTTCTAATGAGTTCCCAGGGGATGATATTTATGCTGGTCCAGGACCACACTTCAAGATCTACACTAAGTTCCTCTTTTTGAGATGGAGAAACAGACCCAGCTAATGAGATTGGAAGTAACCTGGGGCGCCTGAGTGGCTCAGTGGGTTAAACCTCTGCTGTCAGCTCAGGTCATGATCTCAGGTCCTGGGATGGAGCCCCGCATCAGGCTCTCTGTTCAGCACCTGGGTGGCACTGTTCCTTAAGCTTCTGAGTTCAGAATTCAGCTCAGTTCTTGATCTCTGCAGGGTGATGAGACCAAGCCCCATGTATGGCTGTGCTCTGTGAGCAGTCTGCTTGAGATTCTCTCTCTCCCTCTGCTGCTGTCCATCCTGCTCCTGTGCTCACTCTCTTTCTCTCTCTCCAAGAAATCTTAAAAAAAAAAAAGGAGTGAGTTGCCCAGGATCACACTATCAGTTTTTGACACAGCCAGAAATCTGTCTTGAAGCATGTGGCAGTTATATTATTTCTCCTCTCTCCCTCTTCTTCCCATCAAATATATATACATATATATATGTATATATATGAAATGTGTAATATATACATGTATATAATACATGTGTGTATAGAATACATAATATATATATAATATATATATATTAGCTTTTCCTTTAAAAACAGAAAGCTTGTCCCTCACCAGAGTGTGAAGAGTGATGAAATGATTACATCAAAAAATACAGTAGGACCATACTTCCATAATAACTATTTGAAAGTTAAAAAAAACCTCCAAATTCAAAAGTTTAAAGAAATAAAATTTATTTCTCACCCATCTGCATTACCATTAAGGGACAGCTGGTTTTTCAAATCTGGCTCACCTATGGTACCAAGCTAAAGAAGAAGTTATCATTGAGATTATTGTTAGTTACAAAGAGAAAGAATGAGATATAAAAAATGCACAGTGGCTCTTAATATTTCCACCTGGAAGGGGTATAGTTCACCTCCATTCTTTCTATTATTCAGAGAAAGTCACTCAACACACCAAAAGTGTGACCTATTTTATGCTTCATCCCAAAACCTCTCAGCCCTTCTTTTGGCTTTGACTTTTGCTGTATATAATCAACAATATATGCATAGTCTTACAGCACTATGGCTGAATGGCAGACTGCCTATCTTTCTTTCTGTATAAAGGTTGCCTACCCAGCCATTGAAAGGCATTTGTAGGTGAACTCACTTAGCCATCCTGGGATGTGCAAAAACCCATGTCTGTGAAAAGATAATATCAATCTTAGAGATATAGGGGATAAAAATAACCCTCTTTTCCTTCTTCCTAGGGAGTTAGTTCCATGTTTGATTCCACAGGATAAGATGATCAAACTATTAAAAACCAAAGGAGGGCACGTGGCTCAGGTCATGATCCTGGGGTCTTGGGATTGAGCCCTGACAGGTCTGTGTGCTAAGTGGGGAACTTACGTCTCCCCCTGCCTCTGCCACTCCCCAGCTTGTTTTCTCTCTCCTGCTCACTCTCTTTCTCTAATAAATAAATAAAATTTTTAAAATAAAATAAAATAAAAACAGGAGAGGAATTATAATGTCAACTTTATATATGCCTGCTATGTGTATATACAAAGAGTATCATGTAGAAAATATCACAATCATAAATAAAAATATAATATTCTTATGAATAAATTTAAAGAGAAATGTTAAAGACATATATGACAATAAATTTTTAAAAAACTTAAAATACTACTCCTGACGCAAAAGAAGAGTTTGGACATCAAATAGACATAACTTACTTTTTTCTAACCATAAACCAAAAATAAATTTGGATTTATACATCATATCACATACCATGACTAGCTGAAAAATGGTTTAAAGATTTAAGTTTGGAAAAGAAAACCATAAAAAAATTAAAAGATTGGAACATGTTATTAAAAACATGAATAAAATAAATTCTAAGTCTAATTCAAATACAAAATTTAATATAAGATGATAAAAGATTGATAAAGCAATTTTCTAAAAAGGTATTCTGTATTCACACACACACACACACACACACACACACACACACACACCATAAAAAGAGTCACAATACAAAAGACAAGCCAGGAAAAAACATTGCATCTCATACCCCAGATTAAGGGCTATACTTCCTATTGTACTATAGGAAGAATTCTAGAAACATAACAAAAAACTGGAAAGTACATGAAGAGTGATTATTTTAAAATGAAATATTAGAAAAAATCATTTAAAAATATAAAGAGAAGCTTAACTTCTTTCCTTCATAAAAATAAATATGATTTTCATTTAACTGGTTGGTAAATTTACATATCTTTGATCACACTTGGCAATGCTGTGGGGACAGAGCAACTCTCATGCTTTGTCAATAGGCATATAAACTAATAAACACCCTATAGAAAGTATTGTAGCAATATTTCACATAACCTTTGCTCAGCAATTCACTTCTGAGTTTTCAGTAACTGATGTATCTGCACATGTACGTAGAGATATGTTTACATTATCATTAGTCATATCATCAGTGTTAATGCTAATGATTGGAGATAGTTTAAATTTTTAATCAGGGTTTAAATGATAATATATCCATACACAACTAATATGTAGCTCTAAGATAGTTCTCTGTATCATATGGAATGCTTTGTAAATATATTTTTAGATTAAAGAAATATAGGGCAAAACAGAGTATATAGGAATCTTTTAAATTATGAGAAATTAGAAATTTATAAGTTTATGTTTGTTTAAATATGCCTGGAAAACTCCAGCTGATACATGGGAAAATATGATTAGTTCCCCTTGCATGGTAGGATGTCAACAGTCAAGGATGTGCAAGGATTTTTTTCATTGCATTTTTTTTTTTATGTTTTTAGAATTCTAAGCTGTTGGAATATATTATCTATTCAGAAAACTAAGTTAGGGGTGCCCGGGTGGCTCAGTCGGTTAAACATCTACATTCAGCTCAAGTCGTGATCTCAGGGGCCTGAGATCAAGCCCCACATCAGACTTCCTGGAAGTGGGGAGTTTACTTCTCACTCTACTTCTGCTCCTCCTCCTTCTCCAGCTCAGGCTCTTTCTCTCCTAAATAAATTAAAAAAATATTAAAAATTAAAAAAAAACACAAAAAAACCAGAAAACTAAGTTATATTCATGGCTCAAATTGCAGTAATCTATGTCCATATTCTCATCTTCCTGCTTGCTATTGTTCATTTCCAGGAAGATCATGACCTCCTTTGTATTTCTCAAGGCAGAGTTAAGACAAATACAGGTAAAATTAGTGGTTAACTAATACTTTGTTTAATATGGGAAGGGAAAAAGACAATTTTTCCTAGTGGTGGCAGTGGGAAGGAGGTATTTGTATTTAATATAAGGCTATAAAATATATATAAAATATATATATTTTATATAAAATATAAGGCTATAAAAAAGATTGTAATTCAGAAGAAAAAATCAAAATATAGTATTAAACTATTAAAATGATTAAAATTGGGGCGCCTGGGTGGCTCAGTGGGTTAAAGCCTCTGCCTTCAGCTCAGGTCATGGTCCCAGGGTCCTGGGATCGAGCCCCGCATCGGGCTCTCTGCTTGGCAGGGAGCCTGCTTCCTCCTCTCTCTCTGCGTGCCTCTCTGCCTAGTTGTGATTTCTCTCTGTCAAAGAAATAAAAAATTAAAAAAAAAAGAGTCTCTTTCTTGGTTTGACTCTCTTCCTTTAAAATGATTAAAATTAAGAATTAGTAGTTTTTGAACATCTTTTATCTTCTGACACTTTCTTCTGTTGTAAGGCCAATTTCTTCCCCATTATCCCCCCTAAACTCTTTCCTTTTGGGTCTCAGGAACTTAAAAAAAGAAAGAAAGAAAGAAAGAAAGATACTTTCTAACACTACCTACAGGAGTCCAACAACCATGTAGATTTCTCATAATCTTATACCCATTTAGAATACCCCCTCTTTTTTTTTTTATGTAAAGCAGCCCTGCTCCTATTTATCTCACACTTTTCTTTGCAGACAGTACCTTTTCTTTAATAACCAAATGGTGATTCATGTATTGCACTAAACAAAAGAGTTCTTTAACTTTATTTAGTCTCCACTTTTAGAAATACAAAAAAAAAAAAACAGAACAAAACCAAACAAACAAAAAAAGACAGAAGCTTTGAAATAACAGGGTTTGTTTGTTTTTTAATTTCTTATAACACATTGTCTGAGTTTCATGGATTTATTTTCACTTACAAGTGTGTACTTTAATAATTCATGACTTTCTTTTCTTCCCTTAAAGGCATTTTTAAATTCTAGCCATGGAATTACGCTTATTTTCTAAACTTAGGTTTAAATATTCTTTTATGTTGTTGTATGAGACAAAAACTCTTCCCTTTTCCCCTTATAGGTTCTTTGGCTGATCTAATTAAATTGACATAAAACATACTAACTGGAGGAAAGCAAATTTCATTTCATGCATACAGGAGCTTGTAAAAATATGAGACTATAACAGGTGAACAAATAAGGCAACTTTTTACCTTTTAGACAAAGAAACAACAAATTTATCTAGACTTGACAAGACAAGGAAGTTTGGGGAGCTTGGGGTAGTAAATTAATGAAGTAACAAGGTTTTTTTTGTTTGTTTATTTTCTTTTTTATAATATTTTTTGGCCCTACCCTTGCAGATAAGGAAAACTTCTGCATTCCTAGTACAGTCATACCTCATTTTATTGTTCTTTGCTTTGTTGCACTTAGCAAATAATGCAATTTTTGCAAAGTGAAGGTTTATGGAAACCTTGTGTTGAGCAAGTCTGTTAAAGGCATTTTTCCAATAACAGTTTCTTACTTCATGTCTCTGTGTCACATTTCAGTAATACAATATTTCAATTTTTTCATTATTATATTTGTTATGGTGATCTGTGATCAATAATCTTTGATGTTACTATTATTATTTTAGGATGTCAGGAACTTTATTAATAGAAGACTATGAATTTATTTTTTTAACGGTTTTATTTATTTATTTGAGAGAGTTAGAGAGAGCATGAGAGGGGAGAAGTTCAGAGGAGAAGCAGACTCCCCGCAGAGCTAGGAGTTGGATGCAGGACTCCACCCCAGGACACCAGGATCATGACCTGAGCCAAAGACAGTCATTTAACCAACTGAGCCACCCAGGTGCCTGAAGACTATGAATTTAATTGATAAATGTTGTGTGTTCCTGACTGCTTCATCTGTTAGACACTGCCCCATCCCTCCCTCTCTTTAGGCTTTCCTATTCCCCAACACACAACAATAATGAAATTAGCCCAATCAATAATCCTACAATGACCTCTAAGTGTTCAAGTGAAAAAAAGAGTCACATACCTCTCACTTTATATCAAAAACTAGAAATGATCAAGCTTAGTGAGGAATGTATATTGAAAACCAAAACAGACTGAAAGCTAGGCCTCTTGCACAAAGCAGTTACCCAAATTGCAAACTCCAATGAATACAGAAATGATAAGTAAAACAGCCTTATTGCTGTTTTAGTGGTCAGAATAGATCAAACTACTCCAACATTCCCTTAATCCAAAGCCTTATCCAGAGCATGGCCCTAACTCTCTTCCCTGAAGATGAAGAGGTGAGGAGGCTTCAGAAGAAAAGTTTAAAGCCAGCAAAGGTAGGTTTGTGAGGTTTAAGGAAAGAAGCCAATCCTGTAACATAAAAATGCAAGATGAATCAGTAAGTGCTGATGTGGAAGCTGCGGTAAGTTATCCAGAAGATCTAGTTAAGATCATTAATGAAGGTGGCAGCACTAAACAACAGATTTTCAATGTAGATGAAAGTCTCTTAGAAGATATCTTCTAGGACCTTCACAGCTAGAGAGAGGTCAATGACTGGGTTCCAAACTTCAGTGAAATGTCAGACAGGCTTATTCATCCATCTTGGATACCTACATTGTAGTATAAGTGTTTTCACATTAAATTTTCACTTTCAGAAGAGAGGGAAAAGAGTAAGAATAATGTAAAGAGTTTGACATGTCATGTTTTCATTATTATTCTGTGCACATAATTTTTTTTGAAGATTTTATTTATTTGTCAAAGAGGGAGAGAGAGATTACAGAAAGGCAGAGTGGCAGGCAGAGGCAAAGGGGGAAGCAGGCTCCCTGCCAAGCAAGGCTCCGGATACTCAAATTCCAGGACACTGGGATCATGACCTGAGCCGAAGGCAGCCACCTAACTGACTAAGCCACCCAGGCACCCCTAATTTTTTATAACTTTTATTTTATTTTAATAAAAATTTTTATAACTTTCTTTGTAATTTCTCTTTGACTCAATTATTTTAAAAATATTTTGTTTTATTTCCAAATATGGGGAGATATTTAATCTATTCTTATTATTGATTTTCAGTCTAATCCCATTGTTGTCAAAAATTATTCTCTCTATGATTTCAATCCTTTGAAATTTATTAGGACTTTCTTATGATCCATCAGCTGGACTTAATTGGAAAATGTTCCATGTTCTTCTAAAATAAAGTGTATTATATAGTTGATCAGTGTAATGTAGCATTAAAAAAAACAACATTATGTTTACTTTTGTTTATAGAGTATTTCAATTTTCCTGAATATTTACTGATTTTTAAAAGTTTGGTTATACCAGTTTCTAAGGAGTATTAAAATCTCCCCCTGAAATTATGAAAGTATCTATCTCTCTCTCTAGTTCTGATTTTTACATCTTGTATTTTGAAGTTAAGATAAGGTTAAAATTTTTTCTTTTAAATAAATTGATTATTTTATCATCATAAAATATCCCTTTTTATTTCTCATAGATGTCTTTTTTCCCGATACCTATTTTCCTGCTATTAATAAGCCAGGCTAACTTCCTAATGCCTCAAGGGCTTAATATTTAAAAACATATTTTTCTATCCTTTTACTGACTTCCTCTCAGGGCCTTTATATTTAAATAAGAATTGAGAAATAGATATGTGCTTTTTACATATATATGTATTTTTAATATACATACATGCATAGATATATCTATATGTATAGAAATAGATAGATTTCCATTTAACAATATACTTAACATCTCTTGTACTCTGCTTCATTGTGTTTGCTTCTATTGATTATTTTTTTTTCTCTTGGTCATGTGACACATTTTCTTGTTTCCTCTCATATTTGAATTTCTTTTCTTTAATGCTGACATCAGGGATACTAAATTATTGATTGTATGGATTTCCTTTTATTCCTCAAGATGTTGTTTTTGTTGTTGTTTTTCCTAACAGACATAGAACTATTATTATGGTAGATCTGCTTTGTCCTAGCAAGGTTTATGTTTAGCTCTGGTAGGTCACTACCATTAAGGTGTGACCTTTCTGGGTTCTCAACTAATTGTCTGGGTGATGAGTGAAGATGTTCTTCTCTAAGTGGTTGAAAGAGTAATGTCTTTTGTCCCTGTAAGACTTCTAGCATCTCATTTACCTCACAATCTCTTGGTAGGTTGTTTTTGTCCCAGCTGATGTCTGTTCTTTCCCAGGTTTCATGGAATCATACTTTGAGCATGTGTAACTTAATAATCAGTAAGAGAGTCAAGCTTCTAGAGTTATTTCTTTTCACAGTTCCCTAATTTCTGGTATTCTGCCCTGCAAATTCTAGCTACATCTGCCCTGCAAATTCTATCTGCCTGGAATGCAGTTCTTTTCTATCTTGTTATGTTTTAAAACAACTTCCCTATTTGGAAAACCACCATAGTTGGAAAGCCAGGGTAACTGTGGAGTTCATCTTATACATTTCCCTTATTTCAAAGGTAGTATCTTTCAACTTTTCATTGTCTACTTTATGAAAAACATTTAATATAGTCTATTAAGTTTTACAATTATTTGTGGTGTGATGGTAAGACTGATACTCACCACTCCATCAGTGCTGAAACCAGAAATCACCCATTTAATTTTGATTAAGATTTTCTCTTCAGTTCTCTTGTTTTCCCTCATATTTTCTATATGGTTATGACTTATTTATTAAATCACATCTGTAAATCTGGCTTCAGCCCTGATAACACTGTCTAGTTTTTAGAGTCTACATCCAGGATTTTGTTGAAAATTTCCATTCCAATAGTATACCAAAAAATCACACACAATACATAGATTCCAAAATCGTGGTCCTTTTCTCCATTTCATAGTCTTACCTTGCTCATTTCATTATTATCTCCTCCTTTGATCAGATTAAAAAAGTCTAAATATTACTTTTCTAGTCTCTAACACCAATAAATTTTCTAGTATTGCTAATTCTCTCTTTGCAATATATTTCATATCTAAAATTATAATAGTTAGGGGAACCTAGGTGGCTCATTTGGTTAACTGCCTGATTCTTTATTTTGGCTCGGTAATTCTCTCAGGGTTGTGAGAGAAAACCCAAGTTGGGCTCTGTGCTGGGTGTGGATGCTCTCTCTTCCTCTCCCTCTGCTCCCTGCCTCCACTCACACACACTCTCTCAAAAATAAATAAATAAATAAATAAATAAATAAATAATTTATAGTAACTGATTATATGTGGTAAACACACTGGCACTACTGTAAGTAAGTAGGGGAAATTTCCTCAGAGTTACAAGTCATTTATTATAATAAAACAGCTGGAATGCATCCATAATTAAGAAATGGAGTAGAACATTGAAGAAGCATGATCTCAGAACTCTTTTTTTTCTCCATAAATGTTCTCATCTGCGGACATCTGTTTTATTTTTCTTAATACAAATCAGTATTCTTTTCTACATAAGATTTTATTTATTTATTTGAGAGAGAGAATGAGAGAGAGAGTGCATGAGAGGAGAAAGGTCAGCTGGGGAAGCAGATCCCTGCTCAGCAGGGAGCCTAATGTGGGACTCCATCCCGGGACTCCAGAATCACAACCTGAGCTGAAGGCAGTTGCTTAACCAACTGAGCCACCCAGGCACCCCCAAATCAGTATTCTTTGCTTCACTATTCTTGTGGAATAAAATTGCTATCTAGAGCACCAAAGTTTATATAGCAACTATTGAAAAAACAAGACTAGAAAGAACTCTGTTATCCCCAAATCTAAATTCATAAGGCATGGTATCATTAACTTAGATTAGGTAATATTGTCTTTGTAAATGAAGATCTGGAAGAAAGACTGATATTGTTCAAATTGCTTACCAAAAGTTATTTCTAGTAATTCAAATATGTTTGTATTGAGTGGAATATTATATCTTACTAGGCAGACAACTAATAGATGTTTATGACTTTTAACCTCTTAAATGATCAGAATACTCACACATTTTATACAGTTTTAGACACTTCCTTAGATTAATTTGTTCCATATAGAAGAGACTTCTTATTGCCATCAGTCATGTATTATAGTTCTGTAATTAAGTGTGATCGGAGGAACAGAGTTGAAGGCATATTACTTTTCAAATAAAGCCTAGATTATTCATTACCTTTGTAACTTTGGGAAAGGTATTTTATATTTGTGAAGTTCATATTTCTGTAAATCATGGATAATATAGTGGCCATCTCACAGGCTTGTTATGAAGATAGATAATGAAGAAGTACTCAATACAATACCTAGGACATGGTATGGCTTAATAAACATTAGCATTATTATGCCTATTTTTCCCAGTAGATTTGAAGCCCTTACTGTTAAGGAATAAGTGTTAAGAATTTTAATTTTAACCTTCCTTATTGCACTTCAATAGACTTTTTCACTTAACTGTTGTTCAATAAATATATATTTATTTTTTAAACAAATTAATGCTTTGCAAACAGAATGTTCTTGCCCAAAAG
This sequence comes from Meles meles, assembly GCF_922984935.1. Lineage (NCBI taxonomy): Eukaryota > Metazoa > Chordata > Mammalia > Carnivora > Mustelidae > Meles > Meles meles. Next base: position 127,894,420 of record NC_060069.1, on the reverse strand, counting down.
TTACTGTTTTCCTCCTGACAAACAAATTCAAAAATTATTTTTCACACTCTACCACTTTGATACCTCTTTAGCATCATACTGGAAGGAAACATCACTCTTTTTTATAATGTTCCTTTCTTGTTTTCTGTATTTCCAGTTCTACCCTGAGTTTTATGACTTTTCCTCCTCTGCTTCCATTTCTTCTATTCTTATTTCCATACCTTAAATATGGAGAGAGGAGGGAGAAACTCAGGTAATGATTCACAGTTTCATTTCTTTTAGTCATTTTATTTAATTATATCATTAAAACCCCAGGTTTATATATACACTCTATGCAGATTAATTTCAGATCTTCAGCTCTAGTTTCTCTCCTAAGCTTCAGGCTTTCAAAGTCTATTACCTACCAAAATTGCTTTCCAAATACTTCCATAGTTCCACAAACTCAAAAATTGTGAGACAATTTTAGCCATCTCTAACATTTTTCTCAATCCTTATTTCCTTCAGCTTTCAGATTTCTGTAAATATTACCATTATTCTTTCAACTATACAGAATTGAATCTGGCAACTTTGTAACCTTGGGAATACAACTGAACATTTACAAAAGAAAATAATGTGAACTAGATCTATATTGGAAGGTGGGATACATCACAATGAAAACAGATTCATGAAACAATATTATTCATGAAACAATATTATTTTGAGAAAATGAATGCATATTTTTGATAATGCATTAATAATTGAGGAGATGTTTATTGAGAAACTACTAAATGTTAAGCATTAAGGATATAATAAACCAGATACAGTCCTTGCTTCATGAAATATAAACCTTGTATATAAGAGATAAAGGCAAATAGAAAATTACAAAACATATTATTAAGTACTAACACAGTACTCTAGAAATATGCAGGAGACACCTAACCTACTCTTGGAGACTTGAGCAAAGCTTTCTAAATAAAGGTTTAGATGTGTGAGTTTGGTGCTCATGGCAGAAGCAAAAAATATGTTTTAAAAATATTTACTGTCATCAAGATAAAAAGCTTCTGCAAGTGAAAGATATGATCAACAAAACAAAAAGGCAGTGTGCAGAATGGAAGAAGATATTTGCAAATGACATATATGATAAAGGGCTAGTATCCAAAATCTATGAAGAATGTATCAAATTCAACACCCCCCCCCAAAAAAAACCCAGTTAAGTAATGGGCAGGAAACATGAAAAGACTTTTTGAAAGACATCCAGATGGCTAGCAGACACATGAAAAGGTGTTCAACATCACTCATCATGAGAGAAATACACATCAACACCACAATGAGATACCATCTCACACCATTCAGAATGGCAAAATTAGCAACATAGGAAACAACAGGTGTTGACAAGGGTGTGAAGAAAGGGGAATCCTCTTGCACTTTGGTGGAATGCAAACTGGTACAGCATGGAGATTCCTCAAAAAGTTAAAATAGAACTACTTTATGATCCAGCTATCACCCTACTAGGTATTTACCTGAAGGATACAAAAGTACAGATTTGAAGGGATAAATGCATCTCCCTGCTTATCACAGACTTATCAACAATAACCAAATTATGGAAAGAGCCCAAATTTCTACTGACTGATGAATGGATAAAGAAGAGGTGGTATATACTATGGAATATTACTCAGCCATCAAAAGGAATGAAACCTTGCCATTTGCAATGACATGGATGGAACTATCATATATTATGCTAACAAAGTAAGTCAGGCAGAGAAAGACAAATACTGTATGATTTCACTCATATGTGGAATTTAAGAAACAAAATAAATGAACATAAGAGAAAGGGGAAAAAAGAGGGGAACAAATCATAAGGGACTCATTATGATAGAGAACAAACTGAAGGTTGATGGAGGGAGGTGGGTGGGTAACAGGCTAAATGAATGATGAGTATTAAGAAGGGCACTTGTGGGGCGCCTGGGTGGCTCAGTGGGTTAAGCCACTGCCTTCGGCTCAGGTCATGATCTCAGGTCCTGGGATCGAGTCCTGCATCGGGCTCTCTGCTCAGCAGGGAGCCTGCTTCCCTCTCTCTCTCTCTGCCTGCCTCTCTATCTACCTGTGATCTCTCTCTTTCAAATAAATAAATAAAATCTTAAAAAAAAAAAAATTCACCAGCTATAAGAAGGGTACTTGTCATGTTGAACATTGGGTGTTAAATGTAAATGATGGATCACTAAATTCTACTCTTGAAACCAATATTGCACTCTGTTAACTAACTAGAATTTAAACAAAAATTTGAAAGAAAAAAACATGTTGACTAAAATGTACTAGGAATCTCAGTATTAGAGTTCATTAAGAAGGGTTTATCATTTGCAAAGTAGGGTGAAACATGACTAAAGAATACATAAGAACCTGACTAACAGAGACCTTAGAGGAATCGTTAATGAGTATGGACTTGATTCTAAATGTAATGGAAATGATCAGAGAAATGATCAGAATCAGATTTAAGCTAGAGAAAGAGCATTCTAAATGAATGTTATGAAAGAAATTATAGAAGGCCAGGACTTAATCAAGGATATAAATTAAGAAATAGTCATTATAATTCAAATAAAAATAGATGTGGCCTTTATGTAAGAGGTAACAGTGAATGGGGTAACAAATAGGCAGATTAGAAACAATTAGAAAATTGTCTTGAAAGGATATTACAATTGGCTAGATGTGGGGAAAATTGACAATTATGTATTAAAGACAGCTAAGCTTCAACAAACCTAGATCACATTCAGTGTACAAAAACTAGGGTATTTTAATAACTATAAATATAGAACATGATGTATTTGTTTAGGAATAACATACAGCTAGAGAAGATAGGTGAGGAGTGATCCCTAAGAAATGACTATATAGAGAGTTGCATGGAGAAGGAAAAGGAGGTGCTTGATGAAAAGGCATATGAGGAAGAGATACTGGAAAACCAGAGAGTATGCCAATATGAACACATATGAAAGAGTATTCCAAGAAGTAAATAATTAATTACAAAGTCACATACTGCAAAATGATCAAGTGAAAAGAAATTGCCTTATGGATTTTACACAGGGTATGGAAGACAAATTGTTTTTGAGAAATAGTACAACAGTAGCCTCCAGAGTAAATAAAAGACATCAAAAATAGGAGAGTGGATTTTATTATCATTGTATAATATGAAACTTTGATGCCAGAAGGAAAATCAGAGTAGTAATTAGAGGGAGACATTTAGTTGTGGATTTTGCTCTGTTTTGGTTCTTTGTGTGAAGTGTAAAGGGGCTTGATCATAGCTAAATTATTTTTTTTAATACTTTTATTTGTTTATTTGAGAGAGAGAGATAACAAGTAGGCAGAGATGCAGGCAGAGAGAGAGTGGGAAACAGGCTCCCTGCTGAGCAGAGAGCCTGATGCGGGGCTCAATCCCAGGACTCTGGGATCATGACCTGAGCCAAAGGGAGAGGCTTAACCCACTGAGCTTCCCAGACACCCTGATAACTAAATTCTTATGGAGAGAAGCTAGTAAGGAGAGATACACTGATCAGAGAAGAAGGAAGTAGTAGATAGAATATGCCATTAAGAAGGGTGGAGGGTTTCTGGTTGGTAAGTGGGAAAATTAATTTTTTTTAACTTTTTTTAAAATTTATTTTTTCAGCATAACAGTATTCATTGTTTGCACAACACCCAGTGCTCCATGCAAAACGTGCCCTCCCTATTACCCACCACTTGTTTCCCCAACCTCCCACCCCTGACCCTTCAAAACCCTCAGGTTGTTTTTCAGAGTCCATAGTCTCTTATGGTTCACCTCCCCTTCCATTTTTTTTTTTTTTATAAACATATAATGTATTTTTATCCCCAGGGGTACAGGTCTGTGAATCGCCAGGTTTACACACTTCATAGCACTCACGATAGCACATACCCTCCCCAATGTTCATAACCCCCTCCCCCTCTCCCAACCCCACCTCTCCCCAGCAACCCCCGAAGGGGCACGTGTACCCGAATGTTTATACCAGCAATGTCTACAATAGCCAAACTATGGAAAGACCTAGATGTCCATCAACAGATGAATGGAAAAAGAAGATGTGGTATATATACACAATGGAATACTATGCAGCCATCAAAAGAAATGAAATCTTTTTTTTTTTAGATTATTTATTTATTTATTTGACAGAGAGAGATCACAAGTAGGCAGAGAGGCAGAGAAATGAAATCTTGCCATTTGCGACGACGTGGATGGAACTAGAAGGTATCATGCTTAGTGAAATATGTCAATCGGAGAAAGACAACTATCATATGATCTCCCTGATATGAGGACATGGAGAAGCAACATGGGGGGTTATGGGGATAGGAGAAGAATAAATGAAACAAGATGGGATTGGGAGGGAGAAAAACCAGAAAATTAATTTTAAAAGGTCAGCATTTTGCTTATTCAAACAAGAAAAATGAAAAAGAAATAAATGGAGATAGCAAAAATGTTGTATAGTAACAGGAAAGTTATGGCTTTTAAGTGTCAATGAATCTTTTATTGAGCATTCTGGTAGTCCATTCCAAAATCCCATTAAAATATTTACTTTAGTCATACATGAATAATTAATTTAGAATTAATTTATTAAAATAATTTAATTAAATTGAATTAATTTATTAAATTAATTAGAATTAATTTAGATTAGGTACATCCTGATTTTATGTCATCTATTAGATATTTACTTATAAATTACTATCATAATATTTTAAGTTCTTTGGTCTTAGATTGATGGTTTGTAATATTTCAGAGTTTTAGACATAATTTTTAAATCCCATCTATATTTTAGAGATAATTACATGTTTCTAGATGTGGCCTATGAGTGTCCAAGGACACATCATGCAGACTCAGAGTATTTGCTTTTTATCATAGCTCTAGAGCCAATATTAGATGCATTAAATTTATCCATGAGCTCATTTTCATTTCACTCTATAAAAGCAATTGTTGACATATTGTATACTTGTTTCCATATAATGGCAATCGTTTTGGAAGATTTAAAAGAGATGCAATCTGGTAAAAATGTGGGTGACTATCTAGCATTTAGGAAGATGAATCTGTATAATTTTCTAAAAGCTCTTTTGGACTATGCATCTTTCCACAATACAATTATTTGATGAAAAGGAGATGGCATTCTAAGCTTTTTTTCATAATTCTATGCAACATTTTAGCAGAGGTCTATAAGAAAGATCAAAGGTGATTTTCAACGTAGGAAACTATTACGTCATGCTAGAAAACTTGTTTGTAGTTGTCATGAAATGCCAATCTTTAGAATACTATTTCATGCTCAGGAATTTTAAAGAAAAGAATATTAAACTTATCCCACTCAAAAAATCAGCCTTTAGGAAAAAGCCAAGCTAAGTTTAAAATAAGGAAACTATATTTTTTTCAAAATATGTGCATGCCATATTTCAAAGCAGGCATTACTATGTTTTGACATATTAATTGATTAGACAAGGTGAGAGGATGATGCCTCACCTAGAGCTACAGAGGAAGAGAGAAATATTGAAAGAAAGAGAGAGAGAGGCTTCTTTGGCATAATATAGTGTCACCTACGCCCTTGAATACTTGACTATCTCTCAAATTATTACTGGACAGTGTTTACACATGTTGATCATCTGTAGCAAGACAAAATGATGATGCTGAAATTATTTTCTAAAGGTAAAGGAAACCACAACTAATGCAAGATAATGTGGTGCTACAGAAAGCAATTTCTCTACCATCTTATTTAAAGCATTTTCTAGAAGCATGGTTACAAACAATCCATGAAAATAACTCATAATGATGTTTTAGTGGAAGCACATGCTTATTAAAACCACTAATTCAGTTGTTCTCCAAGCCTTGGAGTATTTTGCATATTTGCCTGGCTATTATATTTAATTATGGAACTATATTTTCCAATTTAATTACTTTGAATTATAGTTTAGGGATATCAGAAGTCCAGTCTAAACATGAAAAATGCATTTTCTAAAATTTTAGTCTTGTATTTGAATTAAAGACAATAACATAACACATTAAATTATATTTACAAGTTTCAAGCTCTTGTAAGATTATCTTGTTAATTTTTATTGTGTACAGTACCATAAAGATTAATTAAGGCAGGATGCCCTTTGATTTGCCTAAACAATATAGTGAGATGACCACAGAAATATCATATATTCAGAGTACTGTTTAAAGGAATATTTTGCATCTAAAATGATATAAATCTTATTATAATGAAGCCTAAGGAAAAGATACTTTAAAAATAAAAATTGCTCTGTGTCACTAACTTTGCTCTTAAGTTAGAAATTCTAACAAATATGCACATTCAGAGACTAATATTTTCTATGTCTGAGCTCATATACTCTAAAGTACTTGCAAATTTTAAACTTACTTTCAAAAACTTGAGTTTACTCTAAATTATATGCAAATCATAAATACATTAATGTATACACAATATTCTAGTTAATGGGTAAAAACAACCTTATTGATTACTTCAGTGATCCCTGCACACAATACACGCAGTTCTTCAAAGTGAGTTCTGCATTTGCAGAAGATAATGGAGGATTGATATTGAGTCCCTTTTAATTAGTTGAAACAGTAAACCAAAATACAATATTTTATCTTAAATATGAATAAAATCAAGGCTAAAAACCAGAATATAGGTGATAATTCATCAAATAGACTGCTTAGCTAGGCTGTAAGAAATCTAGAAAAATTGAAAATGATACAAATTGATCACATTAAAAGTAAATTGCTAACTTTGTCTTAAACTTCTATAGTTATTATTTTTATAAACAATAATATGGGATTTTTTGTTGCCATATTTATATCACTGACAAAAAATTTTCCCTAAAGTAGTCAAAGATGAAAGAAAAAATATTTAAAGATGATTTAGCACCAGAAGATTTAATCAGTTCCGTTACAGTAATCTTGATTCTGCTACATGTGACTGAAAAAGTATGTTTTGTTTGTTGTTGAAAGATAAATGTAATATTGTCCAGTGAAGTCATGCTTTATTTATCATGTATTCAAGGGTTTCCTTTTAAAGTCTTTCAGGCTGACTTGCTGCTTAATATGCTCTAGCTTGACTGCCTTAATTTTGTAATAAGAAATAATTTTGTATTGATTGACTTATGGTAGAAAGATCAAGAGAACTAGTACATTTTTGAAACTGTTTCATATATACGTGTGTGTAGATATATCTATACACATATGTGTATGTGTGTGTGTATATATATATATGTACACACATGGCATTTAAGCTCTTTTTCATAATTCTGTTCAAGATTATACCAAAGGTCCATAATATGTAATATATTATACATAACATATATGGTATAAATTATACACACACACACACACACACACATGCATACAGAGAAACATTCTGTTTGTTATAATATATCAAAGACAAATTCATCAACCAGTCTGCTTACTTTTCTTAACATTTTGTAATCATGGCTTTTAAATATACAAATTAAAACTTTAGGGTAGAATTTATGCACAAAATAATTCAAGATGTAGGAGAATGAATTGTGAACTGAAACAGAATTAAAAAAAATAAGGCAGTGCAATTTAATTCACTGAACATTTGATATCAAATTGGCAAATCAGTACATTAAAGGTAAAATAGATCAAATAACTGAGCTTTATTACAAAGGACAAAATAGTTTTCTACCACAGGTACTAAGTTATTTTTTATAGAGGTTAGCAAATAGGTTACATTAAAAAAAAAACCTCCAAATTGCATATAGTCACAAAGAAGCCTTTTGGATTAGTTCTCCTAAAACATGATGACTTATTTTTTTTTATTCCCTCATGGTTAGAATGAACAGGTCTTTCAATGTACGTATACACAAATAGAGATGCTGCACATACACAGACTACTACCAATTTAACAATTTTTTATGCCAAGAATAAGTAATGAAACAAAGAAAATCTATACTTTGGTGAAGGAAAGATTTAAAGGATTTGCTTTTTCCATTAAGGATTTTTTTTAATGCACTTTAGTCCTCTAGGTCCAGTGTCTAAGGCTATATTCTTTATGCCTGTGAATCATGCACAAATAAAAGCCACCACCTCTACCTAGCTATTCAATCACAAACAGACTCTACTCAAGAACTTACTCCTGAAACTTTATTCTTTTACTTTTGAATCATCAGATCCTTCTTCAGGAGAATACTTTCCATCAATGTTCAAACACCCTTATCTTTAGCAAAGCAGAACTATACTACCTAAATTTGTTGTGTAAATTACTGTTTCCACTTCCTCACCTCCTGCTTTTCTTTTTTTTCTGTGTTTATATATTCTTATGATTAACAAATGTTCACATGAACTATAAAAAAAATAATATAATGGAAACAACTTTCTTTACATTCCACGAAAGTGTCATGTAAATATTTTGTATAGTTGCTTCATACCTTTTATTTTTAAGTAACATACTACAATAAAATTGATAAAATTGACATATCAAACTTCTTCTGTTTTCCTTTCCAGAATCCACTGCTCATCTGCCTCTCCAAAACCAATGACCATCATGAATCAATGATGTTCTTATAATTTTCATACACACACATAACTCTTATACAGCTTATAAAACAAACATATACACACGTGTGTGTCCACACATGCATGTACATTCATGCACCTACACATACATGTACATTTTAAAGGTGAAGAAACTTATAAAATTAGTTACAGAATATCTAAAAAGCTTCCTGAAGGTCACAGAACTAGTAATTGATAGTGTCAAGATCCAAACACCATCTGACGCTGGAATTCATGTACTTAATCAATAGTTGATCTTCAATGAATACTTGATACTGATTCTCATGCATCTCTCTAATAGAAATCACTAGATGTATGTTATACACCACCAATTTTATCAGGAAATGCCACGTATCTTTACTTGATCGCACTAATGAATATTTTCACTAGCAATTATATACACATTTCTGTTTTCCTATCACATTGCCAGTATGTAAATGTATTTTTATATTTTAAGCAAACAGATATGTATGACATGGTATTTAAGCTTTATTTTAGTTGAATTTTTTTTTGCTAATTGAAAATTCACACCTTGTAATATTTTCAATTTTCTCTTTCCTGTATTTCATATGCATTACCTTTGGTTATTGTTCATTTTTTTCTAATTTATAGAGATTTATTTTTATGTATTCTGAATTTTATTGCCCAGTTAAGATGATGAAAATCTTTCCATTCACTCTTTATTTTTTCTTTAAATTAATTTGCTATTTGAATGTTTTATTATTTAACATATTACTATTTTAATGAATTTTGATTATTTTTATTGTACAAATACCATATGTACTTCAAATTATTTTTCAGTTTCCAATGTCACTACTGGATCCAAATTCATTAGCAATTTATTGTTTGTAATTTGCAAGAAAAGGATCTATTTCTCTTTTCACTTTAGTTATTAATAACCTACTAGAACTATTTCCTAGAATATGTTATAGATTTATGTCACAGAATAAAGTCCACAATCTGGTTTAAGTATACGTAATGATTTAAAAAATAGAGAAGAAGAGAGAATATTAATTATGTTGTTTGGTATAGATCAAGGAATTTTCCATCCTTTAATAATTTTTAAAAGTCATATTACTATGGACTGATTTTGAATTTTTTTGAATTTTTCCTACATCTATTAAGAAATGTTCCTTCTACTTAAGTAGCTTAATGTAGGTAGATAAATTAATAGTTTTCAAAACCAAGCTATCTTTGTTTGCCTAGAATAAGTTCTTCTTGTTTACGACAGCTTAAAATTGTTGATATGTAGAATTTATTAACATTTAAAGGATTTTTCTTTCTAAATTTTTAAGAGAAATTAGCTTATAGCTTTCTTTTCCTATGAAGTGATATGTAATTTTACTCATAATATGTTAGTAGCCTAACGAATTGACTTGAACATGTTTTGTTCTTTTTTTTTTTAAATTTTCTGAAATGTTGTAAAAGTGACAAGTTATTTATACCTTGAATTTTGGAAAACTCACCTGTGGTTAGGTAATGGCTTTTAGGGGACTTTTTTTCTTCACTATGATTTAATGTCTTTCATATTCATGAAACCAATAGTTTTCTGTGTTTTATTTAAGTGACTTTTAATAACTGATTTTTTCTAGAAATTCCATAATTTGTCTCCTAAGTTTTCAAGTGCATTCACAATTCTTTTTCTATTTTTAATTGAGTAAATATTTTAATTGAGTAAAAATATGAGTGTATCATATTTCTAACAAACTTTTATATGCTTAGAGATATTTCACTTTTTATGAATTCATGTTCTTTTAAAGTTTTGTATTTTTCTTAATGTATATTCATTCTCTCTCTCTCTTTAACTTACTATAACTTCATTTTGTAAATTTTTACAAAATAAACATTTGATAGTCTTCACTTTAAATGAAGACACACTTCCTGACTCCCAAAATGTTCATTGTTTGGGGGGAAAGCAATATAGAACTAAAGATAAGTAAGTAGGTAGGTAGGTAAATAAGTGAGAGAAAGAGAGAGTAAAAGAAGAGACAGAGGGAAAAGAAAGAAAAAGAAAGAAAGAAAGAAAAAGAAAGAAAGAAGCAGAGGGAAGGGAAGGGAAGAAATGGAAAGGAAATGAGCAAAGCAAAGGAAAAGAATTCGTAAACTAAATTAATCAGGAGTAGTTTAGAAAACTATTCCTGGAGATGATTAAATCTAGGTAATTTAACCACAGTGAAAAAATGATCAACGCCATACAACTTGAATGACAAACAACAAGCAACTACATTGATGCAGAAGAATGAAACTTTCAAAAATGTCTGATGAATATTAAGAAAGTTTTACTGCAAGATAATATCTCCCTATATATTAGTTTTTTTTAAGTTAACTATGAAATTATCTTTCTGTATGGTTATATAAATATTTGGTATGCAAACATAATGCAATAGACTATCTTTCTGCTCAGTGAAATGTTATGTCAATTAAATATCCCTGAGTTCTAATCTGAGACACCTGAAATTTGGTGTAGGTTGGAGCAGCATGCAAAGACAAGCATGGAACATGTAATGCTGTGGTGGTAATCAAGCTGCATATCCAACATTGGGTGTGGCAAGTTAACAGGTTTTTTTAAGGACCATTTTCAGAAAAGGCATCTGGACTTGCACTTCTTAAAGAAAACTTTATGAGGTAAACCTTAAAATATTTAACAAATATTGACAAGGCAATGACCAATCAGAATGGAACTAGCTGTGCCAATATTTACCAGGTAAATATCAGATCTGACATTGCACCTAGGAGAGCAGTTTCCCAGAGCACTCTATTCTATTGGCAAATAGATTTGTGAATGTTCCCCAGGGAAGAGAAACTGAGAAATATTTGTTCTCAATTCACTGGCAAGGCCTAAACTGGGGGCAGGACATGAGCTTCAAATTGTGTATTTGTTCTAACTTGTCATTGGTTTGGACTGAAATTTAAAAAGAAACCACCCTTTTAGCTGAGAATAACGGATAAGGCATGAGATCTGCCCATATTGTCATTTGCTGGAAAGGGTTATAAATGCTGAGTAGAACATGCATAAACTGTGAAGGGAAAAAAAAAAGTTTTCTAGTTTGTACGCTTGGGAGTCTGAATTATTCAATAAATGACCATTATCATGTGTGGAAAAATTAGATTAATTGCTGCCTGGTTTTCCATTATATGAGTCAAATATGTTTACTTGGTTGAAAATACAAAATATGTATGTATATAGATAATTCTAAAGTATATAATATATGTTTTGTTTTTACATATGTACAACATTTGTTGTATTTGTATTTGTATTATTATTAGTTAGGATTGTGTCACAGTAGCAAACCTCAAATATCGTTTATTTAAAAAAAATTCAATTTCAAAAATTCACATGGTCACTAGTGACTCAAGATGTCTCCATAGCTGAATCTCAGAGCTGGAATATGCAGCCTTTTTTTTTTTTTGTCTACAGTGGGAAGGAGGAAGAAAACACTGGATTTCCATATGAATAGTTAGATACTTTGAACTGAAATAATATGGAATTTTTACTCATAATCCATTGGCATTTTAAAAAAAATTAGCTAGTATACTTCTAGAATGAATAATGCAAGAAAGCACTCTATTTAAGAGACTGATAAATTTATGCCTATGAAGAAATCAGACACAGAAACAACTGAATACCTTATACCTTCTCCCACATAATCTTCTGAAATGAAGATGTAAAAAGAAAGAGAATGGGAGAAAAAAATAGTTAAGAGAAGTTGAAGTGAGGTCAGTAGAGAGCCATTGGGAAAATTTGAGATACTCCTAAAACACTCCTAACTTTCAAGAGTAATTTGTTTGAAACTTATAAAATTCAGACAACCAAGAAAATAATTGGAAATTTATAATCATTCTGAGAAAGTACTTTAGGGAAATTTAAAGCTACATTGTTCTCTTTGATCACAGTGATCAAAATTTTCAAGATGAAGTTTAAAAAAAAGGTGTACCACTTTATGAAAATTCTGAGAGAGAAGAAAATGTTCAAATCCCATTATACTCCTAATTGGAATTTAATATTTCTTTTGATACACTTCCCTGAAATAGATGCAATTATATAATCCTATTTTATCTTTTAATGAAAAATATGATTACCTTTGGGTACACACACACACACGAACATTTGTTCACATATTATTTCATTTCAAAGGTGCTATTAAAATCAAATGATATTACCCTAAATCAATTAAATATTCACTGTTGTAGTTTGACTTATTGCAGTGTTTATTTTCAAAGATCAAAATTCCTTTAGGGCAATATTTATGATTTCTAGAGTTTTAAATGGATATTTTGCCACAGCTATCTTGTATAACACCTTCTTTTCCTTAGTATGCTGAATTAAGTAGTGTCTGTGGTAATTTATGAATTTGGAGCATTTTGTGCTCATTTACAAAATGAAAAGGAATTATTTTTTAATCCATAAAATAGAAATTTTAATTGCACCATAAAAGCTAGAATTTATCATTGCATTTAATTGACTCATCTGATAATTAGTATCTATGATTCATTATTTTTATTTTTTGAAGCACCTTCAGATAAGATGTCAGAAACATGTATAAAAGTACTATAAATTTGAAGTCTCTATTGTTTCCATTAAAAGTAAAATTTTACTTTCAATGCTCAGTGCATGTTTAAGCTTCACTGAAGTTTAATAAACTATGCATCAACCCAGAGTAAAAGAAAACAGAACTTTCAGAACACTGTCCATTTATTGCTTATTTCTAATTTCTTGTTCTTTTCTTTCTTCCTTCATAGTCTTAACTTACTTCTATAATTTCAGTCTACTGCAATGGAAAACCTACAGAGTATCACAGAGAAATGCTAAAAAAAAATGCCAATTTGGCAATGAATGTAATCAAAATAGACACTACAATGTATTAATTTAAATCACTGAAAATATCTAATTATAAGAACAAGTCTATAGTTACAGTAATTAAACTTTATTATTGAAGGAGTCTATAGCACTTAATATACTTCTATATTAATTATTAGGAAGCACAATTTAGTATAATGTAGCATTTCCAAGTTCTATACCTGTTGACATTTTAAAAGTAAAATGAAAATGCAAAATAATATTGTGCTTTCTCACTAGAGTTTAGATTTCAGAAATTTTATAGTTAAAAAATGGAAAACTATTGATTTGTGACTGATTTCAATGCCAACAATGAATAAAAATATCTAAGTTGCTTTATTCAACACTTCAGAAATAGTCTAATTAATATAGTGACAAAAAGGGGATAATTTGGAAATGATACTTCATTGAATTAAGCTCCACAATTCAAAGACATTAGTGAATTATATCTATACAAATGACATTAAACATCTGAAAACTATAGAAAATTTATAAAAGATATTGAAGAGAACACAACACAAAGAAATGAAAAAGCATCCCATCTCACGGATTGGAAGGACAAACATTGTTAAAATGTTAACTACCCAAACCAACCTGCACATTTAATGCAATACCTATCAACATATCACCAGCATTTTTCACAGAGCTAGAACAAATAATCCTAAAAGTTATATGGAAACATGAAAGATCCCAAATAGCCAAGCAACCTTGAAAAAGAAAAATAAAGTAGGAGGCATCATGATTCAGGACTCCCAGCTATATTACAAAGCTGTAATCACCAAGACAATACGGTATTGGTACAAAAATAGACACACAGATCATCAATTAAGCAGAATAGAAAACTCAGAAATGGACCCACATCTGTATTATCAATTAATCTTCAACAAAGCAGGAAAGAATATCTAATGGAAAAAAAGGACAGTCTCTTCAACAAATGGTATTGGGAAAATTGGACCACCACATGCAGAAGAATTAAACAGGATCACAAAATTAAATTCAAAGTAGATGAAGGATCTAAATATGAAAACCAAAAGACAACCCATGGAATAGAAGAAGATATTTGCACATGACATATCTGATAAAAGGCTAGTATCCAAAGTTTACAAAGAACATATCAAATTCAACCCCCCAAAAACAAATAATCCAGTTAAGAAATGGGCAAAAGTCACGAATAGACTTTCTTTTTCAAAGATGACATCCAGATGTCTAACAGAAACATTAAAAGATGCTCAATATCACTTATGATTAGAGAAATACAAATCAAAATGATGAAATACTATCTCACACTAGTCAGAATGGCTAAAGTTAAGAAGGAAATAACAGATGTTGGCAAGGGTGTGGAGAAAAGGGAACCCTCTTGCACTAGTAGTAGGAATGCAAACTGGTGCAGCCACTCTGGGGAACAATATGGAGGTTCCCCAAAAGGTTAAAATATAACTATCCTATGATCCAGCAATTGCACTACTAGGTATTTACCCAAAGGATACAAAAATACAGAGTCAAAGGGCCACATGCACCACAATGCTTATCACAGCATTAGAAACAATAGTTATGCTATGGAGAGAATCCAAATGTCCATCAACAGATGAATGGATAAAGAACAGGTGAGATACGCGCACACACACACACACACGCAATGAAATATTACTCAGCCCATCAAAAAGAATGAAATCTTGCATTTGCAATGATCTGGATGGAGATAGAATGTATTATGCTAAGTGAAATATGTCGGTCAGAGAAAAACAAATACTGTATGATTTTACTCATATGTGGAATTTAAGAAAAAAAAAGTTGAACATATGGAAGGAAAAAAAAAGAGAGGGAGAGAGAGGGAAACAAAACATAAGAATCTCTTAAAGATAGAGAACTAACTGAGGGTTGATGGAGAGAGGTGGGTGGGAGATGGGTTATGTGAGTGATGGGTATTAAGGAGGGTACCTTTTATGATGAGCACTGGGTATTATATGTAAGTGATGAACCACTGAGTTCTACTCCTAAACCCAATATTATACTGTATGTTAACAAACTAGAATTTAAATAGAAATTTGGAAAGTAAGTAAGTAAATAAATAAATAGCAATAAACATGAGGGAGTCAAAAAAATCCTGGTGTGTTTCAGCAGAACCATGAAATAGGATTGGCTTCTCCATTTATTCTCTACTTTTGAAAATGCAAATCAAATTAAATCATGAAAATATAGGGCAAACATCTTCAACAGTCTTGGCAATAGGAATTATAGCAGCAAAAATGAAGTGCTGTTTATGCTAAGAAATTTTTTTCAGGTGTTATGAATATTCCACATTATTCCAATAAAATAATATTAAATAAAAACTGACAATTCCATTACAAATGTAAGTACCACTTGCTGCTATAATCTGTTTTAATAATTAATAGTTACTAAAACACTTTAGCTGAATAGAATCAACAGTGATCTACTTTACAACTTTACTGGTTTGCTAAAATTTGAAGACAATTATAATTCTTATTTGAGAATACTTACTTGAGAAAAGCACTGTTTAGGGAAGTTAACTTACATTGTTTCTGTAAACTAGTTTTATGCCATTTCATAATAAGCTGTTCATAAAATTAATTTATATAAAATGACATTTTTAAAAAATAGAATGGTCACAATCATATCTCATCTCTTTTTTAGTTAGAAAACTATTTGATTTGTTCTGAGAGTGTATCTAAAAGAACAACTAAAAACAAATGGTCTATTAAAATAAATAATAGATAAAATAAAATAACATAAAAGTAATAAAATAAAAAAGATATACACTAAAAAATGGCCAAATAAAGTATAAGAAACTCATAAAAATGCTTATTTTTGAAGATTTATTGGAAATAAATAATCAGTGAAATCTGATATTTTAATATTTACCACCAGTTACTTGAAAGATTTTAAAATTTGCTTTTCCTCTTTTACCACACAGATTTTAATCCCATAAATTATTTTCAAAAATTGATTATTTAACTACAAAGGCTTTACCATCATCATCCTTAAAATGGGTTTGCTAGTGATTTTTAAATTACAAGAATAAGGCCATTAGCATGTTCTTGTATTACCTGACACATGAAAGAGTAAATATATTTTTTTGTCAAAACCATTCAATTTCAGATAAAATTAATATCAATGTTCATTTATTTCATCAAAAATCACTGGACATCCAAAGTACCATTCTTATTTTAATAAGAAGCCATTCCTTTTCTTTCTGTTCTCGCTTCCTTTTTCTAAATATGGTAAATAAATGACCAATCCCATAAGAATGATTTGTAATTAAATTAAATTTGAAACAGCAGCTCAATGCCTCTGAAACAATTCAATATCTAACTGGTAGAAAGCTCACCATTTAGTGCATATTAAGCCATTCTTTTTGAAGAATTTGCAAGATCTCCTGTGGAAATGACACAATAGTTTGGTTTTTTTTAGTCAGGTTTATAGTATTTCATCTTATTTTCTTCTGTAGAGAATGATATCCACAAAATATTAAAAATCATACATATGAAGATGACTATAAAGAAATGGAAGAAAATAATGAAAAGATATAATTGACAATTAGGAAATTCCTAGGCAATCTTTATTGTTCTGGGAGATACTGGCTATAAAATATAGGACAGACCATACTTCTCTCATTCATGATTATACATCCAAAAGCAGGTTTTTTTTTTAAATCCTAGTCTAAAAGTGAATCTTTCTCAAGCTCTAACCTGACCTTTTCCAGGTGACATGTGCACATTTCCAAATAATACCTATTTGCATATAGACAGACTTAACAGATATAGTCAGAACATTTCATCCTAAAGCAGCAGGATACACATCCTTTTTTAGTGTACATGGAATAATCTCCAGAACAGATCACATGCCAGATCACAGATAAGGCCTCAACTGGTACCGAAAGACTGAGATCATACCATGTATATTTTCAGAGCACAACACTGTGAAACTTGAAATCAATCCTAAGAAAAAAACTTAGAAGGACCATAGATACATGGAACTTAAAGAACACCCTATTACAGAATGAATTAGTCAACCAGGAAATTAAAGAAGAATTAAAAAAAATACATGTTGGCAAATGAAAATGAGAACACAACAGTCCAAAACCTTTGGGATGCAACTAGCGTTCTCCTAAGAGAGAAGTAGATCACAATACAGGTCTACCTTGAAAAGTAAGAGAAATCTCAAATGCAAAACCTAACATTACACCTAGAAAGAGAATATCAAATAAAGCCTAAATCCATCAGGAAAAGAGAAAAAAAAATTACAATTAGAGCAGAAATAAATAATATAGAATTTTTTAAAAATCAAAACATGATACACCAGATCTGATACAGAATAGATCAATGAAAGTAGGAGTTAGTTCTTTGGAAAAATTAATGAGATTTATACACCCTTAGTCAGACTTATCATAAAGAAAAGAGAAATGACCCAAATAAATAAATAAAAGCATTAACAAAAGAGTAGAAATACAACCAACACCAAAGATACAAAGTATTTTAAGAGAATACTATGAGCATTTATATGTCAACAAATTACACAATCTGGATGAAATGGATAAATCCCTAGGAACATATAAACTACCAAAACTGAAATAGGAAAACACAGAAAATCTGAACAGACACACAACCAGCAAAACAAACAAACAAACAAACAAATCAGTAATCAAAAATCTCCCAATAAATGAGTCCAGGGTTGGATGGCTTCCCAGGGGAATTCTATCAAACATTTAAAGAAAAATTAATACCTATTCTTCTGATACTGTTCCAAAAAAATTAGAAATAGAAGGAAAATATTCAAACTTTATTTATGAAACCACCATTACCTTTATTTCAAAAGTCAGACAAAAACCCCACTAAAAAGGAGAATTACAGACCAATATCATTGATAAATATAGATGCAAAAATTCTCAACAAGATACTAGCTAATCAGATCCAACCAGTACATTAAATGGATTATTCAATAGGATCAAGTAGTATTTATTCCTGGGCTATGGGGTGGTTCAATGATCACAAATTAATCAGTGTGGTACACCACAGTAATAAAAGAGAAGATAAGAATCACATGATTCATTCAATGGATGCTGAAAAACATTTGACAAAATAGAGCATTCTTTCTTGATAAAAACCCTCAACAAGTAAGGATAGAAGGAACATCCTCAACATCATGAAGACCATATACAAAAGATCCACAGCTAATATCATCCTCAATGCAGGAAAAAATGAAAGCTTCTCCCTCAAAGTCAGGAATGTGGCAGGATGCCCACTGTCACCACTGTTGTTCAACATAGTACTCTAAGTCCTAGCCTTGGCAATCAGACAACAAAAATAAATAAAAGGGATCCAAATCACCAAAGAAAGATTGACTAAACTTTCACTCTTCACAGACAACATGATATTCTATGTAGAAAACCTGAAAGACTGCACCAAAAAGTTGCTAGAACTGACACAGGTATTCAGCAATCATAGGATATACAATCAGCCCATGGAAGTCTGTTGCATTTCTATACACTAACAATGAAGCAGCAAGAAGAGAAGTCAAGGAATTCATCCCATTTACATTGCACCAAAAACCATAAGATACCTAGGAATAAACCTAACCAAGGAAGTAAAAGATCTGTACCCTGAAAACTATAGAACATTTTTGAAAGAAATTGAGGAAGACACTCTGGACTTCAAGTTGTATTACAAAGCTGTAATCATCAAGAAAGTATGATACTGGCACAGAAACAAACACATAGATCAACAGAACAGAACAGAAAACCCAGAAATGGACTCTGATCTTTATGGTCAACTAATCTTTAAGAAAGCAGGAAAGAATATCCAGTTGGGGGGAAGATAGTCCCTTCAACAAATGGTATTTGGGAAAATTGGACAGCCACATGCAGAATAAAACAGGACCACTTTCTTATACCACACACAAAATTAAATTCACAATGGATGAAATATCTAAATGTGAGACAGGAATCCATCAAAATCCTAGAGGAGAATACAGGCAGCACCCTCTCTGACCTTGGCTACAACAACTTCTTGCTAGACACATCTCCAAGGGAAACAAAAGCAAAAATAAACTATTGGGACCTCAGTAAGATAAGCTTTTGCACATCAAAGGAAACAGTATACAAAGCTAAAAAGCAACCTATGGAATGGTAGAAGATATTTGCAAATGACCTATCTGATAAAGAGCTAGTATTCAAAATCTATAAAGAACTTATCAAAATGAAAACTGAAAAAAAGAAAAAAAATCCAGTCGAGAAATAGAAGACATAAACAGACATTTCTCCAAATAAGACATACAAATGGCTAATAGGCACATGAAAAAGTGTTCAAAACACTCAGCATCAGAGAAATCCAAATCAAAACCACAATATGATACCACCTTACAACAGTCAGAATGGATAAAACAAATGACTTAGTAAACAACAGATGTTGGTAAGAATATGGAGAAAGGGGAACATTTTTTTTTTAAGATTTTATTTATTTATTTGACAGACAGAGATCACAAGAGAGGCAGGCAGAGAGAGGGAAGCAAGCTCCTTGCTGAGCAGAGATCCCAATGTGGGGCTTGATCCTAGGACCCCGGGATCATAACCTGAGCTGAAAGCAGAGGCTTTAACCCACTGAGCCACCCAGGCGCCCCAAGAAAGGGGAAAATTCTTATACTGTTGGTGGAAATGCAAAGTGGTATAGCCACTCTGGAGAAGAGCATGGAGGTTCCCCAAAGAGTTAAAAAGAGAAATACCCTACAACCCAGTACCACTAGGCATTTATCCAAAGGATACAAAATAGTTATTCAAGGGGCATATGCACCCCGATATTTGTAATATTTAAAAAGTATCATGAAAAATACATCATATTTATGACTTTATATAATCACAAAATGTTGATTTTCTTTGAAATGAGAAATTAAATTAAATGTTATAAAATTCATTAAAAAACACCTGCTTTCAACATCATTTTGCTTTTACTCATCATATTTTTAACCCATCACATTTTTTAATTTACATTTTATTCTTCAGATACCAATAGAAAAATAACAGACAAATTATTGAAATATCTGGATATTCGAAAATGTAACCCAAATGATGTTTTTTCTGCTATTTTTGCAAATAAATATGCAAATAGTCTATGCTATTGTTTCAAGTTTGAATTAAATATTCATAAGTCTCTTGTCTAATATAGAACTGTAGACATCATTACTATCTGCCATCTAAGAAACATGTGCCATCTAAAATTTTATAATTTGAAAATAAACTTGAATATAATACCCATGATGTAAATTCCCTAAATACATATTGCTACATTGATATTTAATGGAAAATAACAGAAACAAATTTTGATAATTTAAATAATTTAAAAGTAAATGAAATAGACACAATTTATATGTTTGAAGTATATGATATCCTAAGACATACTGTTGAAGTTAAGTCTGTGATTTACTAAATATATTACTATACTCAGGTGGTTGTTCAGTTCCACTATAGATAATACCAACTGTACAGTGTTCAAGTAATACTATCTTCTCACTGAAAATATAGCTTACAAATATTACCAGTTTGGTATGGGATTTATACATTGTGATATTTGTTTTCAGGACATAACCATCAAGTAACTGGATAAATAATGCCTAATAAAATGCAAACAGTTCTGTTGAAAGTGAGAAAAAATAGCCAAATACAATTAACTGTTATGATTGTGGTATGAATCAGAAATCACACAGCCCCAGTTGCTGCTTTTAACCTCCTTACAACCAAGAAAGAATGGTCTGAAGACATAAGCCCTATGTAGGACACAAGAAAGAAAGAATCTTGGTTCTTGATGTTCAAACCACAAATTGTACATGTTCTCTATAATATATGTCATATGAGCCAGTAAATCTTTGTTGCAAAAGCTAGATTGAGTTCAGGTTTCTCAAGCCAAAAGCATCCTGACAAATACAATACAAATATCTTCTTAGTGGATAATTACACTTCTATGTACTTATCTGTGAATGTACATAAAGTAATAGATCAAAATATATTAATTACACTATTAGTAATGGTGAAAATGGGAAATTGTTCTCATGTCATAGTATGATGTATGACATACTATAAAATATTATATATCAAGTAAAAATAATTGTGTATATCTATAAGGCTAACAGTGGAACTATTAATCAGAAAAATATGCATAAAATGTATAGGGAGTTACTACATTTGTCTTATTTAAAAAACAGTTTGGCATACATACATAAATGTATATAAATAACAGGAAAATTTTGTAGCTTACTCTTAATGGTGGTAGCCTCTAGAGAAAAATAAAATTGGTTTTAATATAGAGAAAAGGACTCTAAAAGGACTTAAAATATATTAATCTTGTTAAGGTCTTTATTTTTAGTAGGTATGTATTTATAATGGCTAAAACACATGTATTAGTTTTTCTCAAAGCATATTTATCAGTAAGAACTTAAAGGATTAAATATGCAAGTACCAAAACAAAGCAAAAAAAAATTGATTTTTACAATAAAACTAATACTTAATCTTTTTATTCTCTCCAAGTGCAATAAATCATCTTCAGACTAAATATTTTTAAAACTTATTGGACTCAAATTTCACTTACCATAACAAATTAATGAAAATTATTATATAATAATATTTATTATATTTATTGTTATTATAGATATTACCTTAAGAATTTTTACTTACAAAGTATTTATTATTAAGTGATATATATTTTTAAGCCACGGAAGTGCAATGTACCATAAAGCAGCCTGATTTCAATTGAGACTGAATGGTTTGTAAGACCCAGAGTTGGCTCAACTTAGGCTCAGATATAACCGTATTAGGAAACTGTATTGAATGAGTGAATCCAGTAAAGTTCAGCGGGTTAGTATGATTAAAATAAATTGTCAACCACAAAGGCCACTGATTTTCCCAGTGGTTGCTGATATACCATTGGGGTATTGAGGACACAAATTTCCTCAAATTAATTAAATTAAATTAGGCACACTAAATTGTAAAAGTACATTTGAAATTTTGATTATTGTTGATAATACAGTAATAATTTTATTATATTGTACTTTGCATCATGTATGTTTTATATCCATATATATTTATATTCACACATATTTACATATTTATCTTTTCTAGTAATCTGTGAATCAGAGTGAAGAGGGATGATCCACTAACATCTAAAGGATAATGCCTGAAAGAAAGGAAAAATCCACAAAATATCAGTTTAATGTATGATGGTGAACAAATATCACCGTGAGGAAGATATTGGAAAGTCACTGAATAATCATAGCTTATTAAAATCTATATGTAGATAAAATTTCTTAGAAAGTATGTACCTAAAATAACTGGGACTGTGTTTAACTCTGAAACATTTGGGGAACCAGCAGTCACATTTATGCAAATAGTTCATTCTATTAAGTGATTTAGTTTAATTAAAACATAGAACTATGGGTTATAGGATATGTTTGATAACCACATTCCAACAGAATTTGCTGAAAACACCAGACTAATATAAAAATTGGAGAGACATACTCTGGTTTCTTTTCAGATCGCATAAATCTTTTGTCTTTACTAAAGACTTCCGTGGAGAGGAACAATTCTGAGTTTTTAACCAATTTTTTGAGGCCTTGCATTTAACAAGGCTATTAATACTGTTCAATAAAAGAATAATTTGTGTCAAAAAAATGGAGAGACATGAATCTCTGATGGAAAGCAGGAAAAGGTATCTACCACTATAAGGATATTTTGAGTCCTGTTGCTACATAGAATGCAAGAGGTACACAGCAATTCTTCCAGAGAAGGCAACTAACTCAGTGTTGCAATGAAGTAGGTACCAGAACCAAGGGATGAGTTCTAGAATCAAGGGCACCAGTGGAGTTGAACATTCCACTTGATGATTCATTCATAATGCCATTTAAAGGTTTAAGAAGTACCAATCCTTTGTAAAATCGGCACATTCACAAAGAATAGAAATCTGCAGGACCACTGTCAAGAGAATGTTCAATCATGAAGCAATGAATGGTAGGTATAGGAAGGAGGCCTGACACAGTCCTAAGAGATTTTAAAATGGAGATCAAACAAATGCTAAATACGGAAATTTGCCATTGTGTACACTGACTTCCCTAAACACAAAGAAACCACACAGAACTGGGTTTGTCTATGACCCTTTATTTTTCTCCAAACCACTTAGCCTTCAGATCACTAAACTATAAATATAAATTTACATCAACCAGCCATCCAACTTATGTTCCAGAAAGAGGTTTTATAAACTATATTGGAAGACAAGAAATATATATGCATAGGATTTTTGAGCAAATGTCATGACTGAATAAACCAATATTCATTCAAAGATGAGTAAAGAAAAAGTAACCAAAATTTAAGTAACTCTTGTTTAATTGGATTTGATTTTGAAATGCAGGTTTGTGTTGAGTTCTAAAATTGCTACATTGTTACTATGTGACCTTGGTCCAGATACTTAAAAGTTGTTTTTTTTTTTAATAGTTTTCTAATGTCTATTAAAATAATAGCACATTTTACTATTGCTGTACGAATTGACTTAATAGTAAATGACATAAAACCTAAGACATGAAAAAATCATAATATATATATATATATAAAGGAGCCCACTTAAATCCACAATGGTTTAAAGCTACATAAAGTTTTATGCTCAAATATAATACTACATTTCTAATCAAAATTTAAAGTAAAAATATATCTTAAGAAGTTTGCTCTCGGGGCACCTGGGTGGCTCAGTGGGTTAAGCCTCTGCCTTCGGCTCAGGTCATGATCTCAGGGTCCTGGGATCGAGCCCCGCATCAGGCTCTCTGCTCAGCAGGAAGCCTACTTCCCCCTCTCTCTCTGCCTGCCTCTCTGCCTACTTGTGATCTCTGTCTGTCAAATAAATAAATAAAATCTTTAAAAAAAAAAAAAAAAAAAAAGAAGTTTGCTCTCAATATTTAAAGTATTTTTCACATTATCTGTACCAATAAAGTTCAAGGAAACATGGATTGTTTTAATACATTGATAAAGAATAAAATGATGGAACAAAATATTTAAGAGATATAATCTCTAAGAAGAAAATCCAAAAAACTTAGAGAATTACAAAAATTTTAAAGCTATCAATATTGACTGTTAAACAGGCCAAGACCTCAAAATATGACTATATCTAGGAGTGACAAGAGCAAGGTAACAAAGTAAGAAGCAATAGTTTATGTTCCTCAAAAGAAATGTTAAAAAACTAGCATAAATGGTTGAAACAGCTTCATCAGATTTCTGTAAAAATTAATCAGAGGTTAATAGCAACCAAAGGACTACAGAACCAAGAAAAATGATCTTAACTATGATAAGAAAGCTTTATGGTATATTTAGATGCCGTTGGCACAATCTTCCCTGGCTTGCTGTCAGTCTTGAAGATGGCAATCCACATTTCAAGAATGGGATCCTTGTCCCTGCTTCTGATGACAGTAGATCTATTCACTAATTATTATATCTGTCTGTTCTAACCTGTCTAGTAGATACCTGAAGGAATGATACAAATGCTCACATCTGCTTTGCTTAACACATGATTCACTCAGTCCAGAGAAGCATGAGCATTACTCAGACAAATTGTAAGACAGATAAACAACCTGCATAAACTTGGGGTAAAAGATCACAGTTGAAACATACAATTGATACTGGAGAGAATTTATTTGGAAAATTAGAGCATTAAAAAGAACCCATGTATATGGGAGACTGTAGGAATACCCACACATTTTCAGGGCAAGACACATGGTCTGTGGACCTGAGAAAACCCTAAGTTTTTACCTCAGTTTGATCTCTGGCTTCAGTGCAAGCCTGACTAAGTGTTGAAAGAGATCCCCAGCAGAGAGTGAATCTGCAAAGATGGAGTTTGCTTGTTTTTTTAGCTCTAAGGAAATATCTGTTAAAACACTAGCTAAACACAGGTAAGGAACAGAGACTTCAGTGACTACATTTAATAAGCAATATAATTTCTACTGAAAAAGCTTAGAAAAGTCACTAAATAAATGGACGAATATAGTTGTTAACAATTTTTTTTTAAGAAAAAGTTATGTCTGGGAAGGGGAAAATTTGACTTCCAGAGTTGCCCACTTAATAATCAAATACATATTTGTCAAGAAAATATCACAAAGTATACTAAGAAACAAGAAAGTATGGTCTATTCACAGGAACAAAATAGAAATTATTCTGAGGAAGCACAGGAAATGCACTTTCTAGAAAAGATTTTTAAATCAGCTTTCTTATCTATATCTCCAAAATACAAACATAAAACAGAAAAAGAGCTACAGAGAATCAGGAGAATGATGTATAAACAATAGAGAATATCAGTAATGAGAATGGGATTATAAAAAAGGGAACAAACAAATTGGAGAGTTGAAGAGTACAATAACTAAAGAATTTACTAGAGGGGTCCAACATCAGATTTTATCAAGCAGAAAACATAACCAGAAAACTTCAAAATAAGACACTTGAAATTAATCGTTGTGCAGAGAAAAAACAATGAAGAAAAATAAATAGAACCTAAAGGACCTGTAAGGAACCATGCAATAGACTGAAATAGACCAATGTATAGATCATGGAAGGTCCAGAAATAAGAAAGAGAGAGAAAAAAAGTGTTCAAAATGAACATTTGAATAATAAAAGGAAGAAAATTTTCTGAAAAAGAATATGAATCTATACTCCAAGAAACTCAATAAATTGAAAGTAAGATAAGCAAAGGGATCCATATTCAAATATGTTACAAAGAGAGAATATTAAAAGCAAGAGGAAAGTGTTTCATACACAAAAAAATCCTCAATAATATCAACATCTAATTCCTTATCAGAAACTATAGTAACCAGAAGACAGTGGGATGACATAACGTGCTGAAAGAAAAAAAAAAAGTCAACCAAGAATTCTATATCTGGCAAAACTGCCCTTCACCAATGAGGGAACTATTAAGACACTTGTATATTAAACAAAACAAAAACAAAAACAAAAACAAAAAAGAAAGAAAGAAAGAAAGAATGCTGAAGCAGTCTGTGACCACTACACGTGCCCTAAAAGAATAAAAATCCCTGGTAAAGGAGAAAATATACAATCCAGTAAAACTGAGTTTTGGTTTGTAACTCTGATTTTTTTTTTTTTTTCCCTACATTGTCAAAAAAACAGGGCCAAATAATTTTCATGTATCCGTTTTGGAGAACACAAAGTAAATGATGTAATTTATGACAATAATACCATAAATGGGGGGAAATCTATATAGGAACATTTTCTTGAAAGTAAGTTTGAGTCAAATCAAATCAAACTAGATTGTTATAAATTTAGGATGTTAAATTTAGTATGTTAAATATTAAATCTCCATAGTAGCCAAAAAGAAAATAAATATACATGCATAAAAGTTGAACACTGGACACTGTTTTTTGGAGAAGCAAGATTGTATTATACCATAATGATGAATACATGTTATTATATATCTTATTCAAACCCTAGAATATGCATGAAGAGTGAATCATAAAGTAATCTGTGGACTTTGGATGATTATGATGTGTTAATGTAGGTTTATCAGTTGTAACAAATGTACCACTTGGGTGATATTAACAATGGAAAAGGCTGTGGGAGCAAGGAGTATACGGTAAATCTCTGTATCTTCTATTCATTTTGCTGTCAACCTAAAACTTCTCTGAAAACATAAGATATATATGTATAGACTTGGAACTGGAAAAAAAAATTATGATCTAGGTGAAGAAAAAAATGTATGCACACATACACACACAAAAGAAAATGAGAAGAGAAATAGAAAGTTTGACTTTAAAAAAAACCACTAAAAACAAAATAAGGTAGTCATGGAGGA
The DNA here is from genome assembly GCF_922984935.1 of Meles meles. NCBI lineage: Eukaryota > Metazoa > Chordata > Mammalia > Carnivora > Mustelidae > Meles > Meles meles. The sequence continues at coordinate 127,867,242 of NC_060069.1, read as the reverse complement.
AATGAGTGACAAAAGAGGCATGATAAATACAGATAAAATAGAGCAAAATGGCACAAGAAAGTCTCTTAAGTTATTACTTTTAATATAGGGTTAAAATCTCTAACCAAATGGCTGCAATTAGAAGAACGTATAAAAGCATGATCCAATTATATGCTATCTACAAATAACTCACTTTAGATCTAAAGACATAAATATGATAAAGGTGAAAAATGGAAAAAATATTCCATGCAAACTGTAACCAAAAGAGAGCTGGGTAGCTGTGGTAATGTCAGACAAAATAAGCTTTAAGTCAAAATTTATTTAAAAAAAAAAAAACAAAGAAAGATATTTTTAAATATCTTAAAAATATCTGAAAAACAAAGATTTTAAATATCTTTAAAAATCTGATTTTTAAAAAGTTGATTCATCAAGAAGATAGAACAATTATAAATATATGTGCAACCAACAGGAGTCCCCAAATATATGAAACAAACACCTACAGAAAGATAAAATGAGGGGGGAAAAAAAACACGTTCTACAATAATAATTAAAAATTTCAATACATCTCCTTCAATGATAGATAGAACAATAATGGATAGAACTAATAAATATATCCTGAACAATCCATCCATTCTTCTCAAGGGCATATTGACAGATCAAGACAAACCATATGTTAGGCCAAAGAACAAGTTTCCCTAAATTTTAATAGACTGAAATCATAAAAAAAGTCTTCCCCTACAACAATGGAATAAAGCTAAAATAATGAAAGAAAACCTGGAAACTTCACAAATATGTGGATATTAAATCACAAACCTTTTAAAAATATTTTATTTATTTGAGAGAGAACATGAAGAGGCACAAGCAGGGGGAACAGCAGAGGGGAGGGAGAAACAGGCTCCTGGCTGAGCAGGTGCCTGATGCAGGACTTGATTCCAGGATCCTGGGAACATGACCTGAGCTGAAGGCAGATCCTTAACCATCTGAGCCACCCAGGTGCTCTTAAATAACAAACTCTTAAAATCAGTAAGTCAAATAACAAGGGAAATTAGAAAATATTTAGAGACAATTGAAAACAAAACACAATACAACAAAACTTAACGGGGTAGAGTAGGATCAATACTCAGAATACTTACAATGGAAAACACCTACATTAAAAAAGAAGATCTGAAATCAACTACCTAACCATACTTTAAGGGAGTAGAAAAAGAACAAATTAGACCAAAGCTAGTAGAAGGAAGGAAAATAATAAAGATAGTGGAGATAAACGAAATAAAGAAGGGAGAAACAATGGAGAACTAAAATTAAACAAAAGGTTATCTGAAAAGATAAAGAAAATTAATATACATTTAGCCAGATTGACCAAAAAAAAACCCATAAATAATTAGAATCAGAAATAAAAGGGAGGACATTACTATTGATCTTACAAAGTGAAAAGGTTTATACAGAACACTATGGAAAATTCTACAATGAATTAGATAAATCAGAAAAATGGTAAAATTTCTTGAAGTTACCTAACCTGATTCAAGAAGAAATATAAATAAATAAATAAATAAATAAATTCATATAACAGAATCAATAACCAGATTGAATTAGTAAACAAAAACTTCCCATAAAATAAAATTCCAGTACTAGATGACTTCACTAGTGAATTCGTTCAAACATTAAAGATTGGCTCTTCTCTCATACTTTTCCAAAAGGAAATGAAGAGGAGGAGAACATCCTTACTCATTCTGTGAGGAAAGATGATAAGGAAAAAAAAAAAAAAAGATAAAAAGAAAGAAAAGAAAAGAAAATTACAGACTAATATCTCTCATGAATATTGATGCAAAGTGCTCTACAAAATTCAGCAAACTGAGTCCAAACTATATTAAAAGGATTTTTTACTATTATCAGGTGAAATTTATTACAGAAATGCAATAGTTGTTTAACACAAGGAAAACAATCAATGTAATACACCACAGTAATAGAACAAAACCCACATCACCATCCTTGTTAAAACAAAAAGAACATTTGACAAAATCCATTTTCATGATAAAAATGTTCAGAAAAATAGGTATGAAAGGAAACTTAACATACTAAAGGATCTCATGAGAAACCCACAGCTAACATCATATTCAAAAGTGAGATTTCTAAATTGTTACTGGACCTACTAATAGGAAAAGTCATTATAGTTGTGTTAGATGATGTTACTGCCAAAAGAAAAGTACCACAGACTGGGGGACTTATACAACAGAATCTATGGTCTCTCAGTTCTGGAGGCTAGAAGTCCAACATCAAGGTACTGATTGGCAAGTTTGGCCATTTTGTCTTCACAAGATGCTCATTCTGTGAAAAATTCTGTGGCCAAATTTCTGTTTTGTTTTGTTTTGTTTTATAAGAACACTAGTCGTATTGGATTAGGGGCTAATCCTACTCCAGTACGACCCCATCTTATCTAATTATATGTGCAATGATCCTATTTCTAAAGAAGAACAGTCTTAGGTAATGGGGATGAAAACTTCAACATATAATTTCAATTGGGGGGATACAATTCAACCCATAAACATCTGCTCTCTGCTCTTCCAAATCCATGTCTTTCCCATGTTCAAAATACATTTACCTTGTCCCAACATCACCAAAAGACTTAATCATTCCAGCATCAACTCTAAGTCCAAAATCTCATGTAAATATCAATTCACTGACCATACGAAGTAGCATGCAATTCATGATAGTACAGGCGCATTCTCTATTTTTAAAGCTTTAACCAAGTTGAGACTTCAAAGACAGATGTCAGCTAATGCTGGGTTGTCTGATGTCACAACACTATAGAGATTTTTCACACACTGCTTTTGCTGAGATCAATGGATATATGTTAGTTCCTGTTCTTCCTGAAATCACGTATACCAGATTTTCATTCAATTCTCTTTGCTATTCAGTCTTCTTTTGTTAAACACCTATTAATATTTGTTTAATGTAGAAGCAGACATATTTGTTGTTTATCATCAAAAAATCCTGAGAACATAAACCTAAGAGAAAAGAAGGAAAAATAAAACAGACTTTCAGAAAAGTAAAAAACAGACTTAAATTATAATTTACTGATCAATAAATAAGGATAAATAAAATACAATCACAATAAATGCTTTGGAATAGTAAGAAATTTCTATAGTTAACATATTAACTGAGATTCCAGACATCTTTTTTTATAATTTCCATTAAATTATTGATATTTATATGTACCATTTTTATACTTGATTTCAAAGTAAACTAAATCAGAGCTCCAAAAAAAGAAGTTTTGATGAATAAAACATGTGTTTCTATGTTTGTTCTTAAAATTTTTATTTTGACAGAGAGACAGCAAGAAAGGGAACAAAGCAGGGGGAGCTGAAGAGGGAGATGCAGGGCTCCATCCCAGGATGCTGGGATCATGACCTGAACCAAAGGCAGATACTTAACAACTGAGCCATGCAGGTGCCCCTAAACCTTATATTAGCTTGTTTTAATCAGTATACCATAACTATTTTGGATATTGGTATTGGCTTCATGAAATGAAGATTATCTTTTTTTTCTCAAATTATTTTTTTCTCAAATAAACATTTTTTTTCTCAAATAAACATAGAATTGATACACAATGCTTAATTAGAACTGCAAGGTTATTTACAATTTGAATTACTTCAATTCCATTTTTTTTAAGAATTAAGGTCCTTGGATTTCTTAGCAAATATGGAAAGTAGAATATATATTTAAGTTTAATCAAGGAGAATATGTTTCATGGAGAGAAACCTATCCTAAAGTAAAAACCGATTTGGTGATAAGGCTTACAGTGATTATAATAATGAGAATGATGGTGGTGATTATCATTGTTGAAGTTATTGACTGTTCTTATAATGCACCTGGACCTACTAAGTCATTTATATGTTTAACCTTATTTAATTATAATGATATGTTAAAAGTTTGGATTTTTTTTCTTTTCTTTTCTTTTTTTTTGTTGGGAACTTTGGTATAGGCTAGAAAATCTCAAAGTCTTGTTGGTACTTAATTCCACGACATAAGGTAGAGGTTCTTATTTCCTCTTTCTAAAATAATGCTTCATCTTATAAAATGGTCTTAGGTAGGCAGAGTCATGAAGATTAAAAATATCCATAGGTTTATAGAAGGTAAGATGGATAAGTAGGTGATCTTAAGGTTGCCTCCCCTCTCCAACACAGCTGGATAAATATCAAATCCTGCTGACCACCCCAAGAAATCATTTGGAAGTCTTAGAGAACAAAGAGACATGCAGTCTACAAACCAGAAAAATGACTCATTGAATGTAGGAATTGCAGAGACTTGATTCATGGGAAAAAAAGAGCTGTGGGTACTGCCCGAGGAAGGGAGCCCTGATCAAGAGAAAAGGAGAGAGAGAGAAAGAGAAAACACACACACACACAAAAGTGAAACACACACACACACAAAAGTGAAACTATGAGTGGGGGACTGCACAAGAAAACCATTTTCCAAAACCACTGACAGGGAAAAAGGTGAAGGTTACAATATCATCTTTTTTTTTTTTTTTTTAATAACCAGGGGAGCACAGAGTCTGAAATTTCAGAAGTCTGTGACATCACCAGGGCAGTACCTGAGGGCTGAGTGGTGCTCTGGGGGAACAGGACAGAGCCCTAGCTGTGGGCAGCCTGGAGATCCCCAGAGTCACACAGGGAGAAGAAGTTTCACTGCTCAGAGTGTCTTTGGTAGAGGTGATAGTGCCTCATCTTGGGCAAAGGACCCTGTGGGCATCATTCAGCTCTCCTGCTCACCAGGATAGGAACAAAAACACTAGCTGAGGGCAGCAAGCCCTGGTACTGGCTGTATGTTATGATTTACCAAAACTCTGAACCACTTTTCAGTTGTTTTTTGGGACAAGGTGACAGTGACCACAACTTTGAGTGCATTTGGGAGAGGTGATAAAATCTCTCCATAGGCAAAGGACCGTGTGGGTGCAATTAAGCTTTCCTGTTCATCGGTTTAGGAACAAAAAAGCCTGCTGAGGGCAGAATAACCTGGGCCAGCTGTGTGTTGCGATTTACCACAAACTCTGAACCACTGCACAACTGCACAGCTATCTTCTGGGACAAGCCAGTACTGGGTACAGTACAGTGAAATCCTTCCCCAGAGGATCAGCATGGGTCTGCGCCATGGGGTTCTCCAAAGCATGGGGTTTTGAAACACAGCCACACTTGAAATAAACAGGAGAGCTGTGCCCTCTGGCAGGTGGACACCTCAAACACAGAGAGAAGGCAGAGACCTGACAGAAACCAGGGACCCAAAGCGGGTCATTGCTTGTCATCTGTGAGGGTTTCTTGAAGAGGGGTGGTACACATTCCCTACTCACAGAGAAGAGATAATGGTGCAAAGCCATTTTTTTTTTCTTCCATGCCCATCAGCCTGATCCACCTCAGTGAGCTAAACAGTTCCACCAAGCAGAGAAGAAAGCTGCTACGTCAAGCCCCACACCACTGAATTCTTCAGGTGCATCTCCACTAGGGCAATTCCACCTGAGAATCATAACAGCAGACCCTTCCTCTGAAGAAAATACTTGCACAAACCCACCACCCACACCAAGTATATGGATCCCAGAGTGCTACAAAGTTTCAGCTCTAGGAGAAACAGGATCTAACTTCCTTTGGTTATTTTGTTTGTTTGTTTGTTTTTTGTTTATTTGCTTTTGGGTTTTTTGGATATAGAAAGAGCAATTATTTATTTATTTAATATTTTCTTAATTTGTAGTTTTTTTTCTTTTTAATTTTCTTTCTTTCTAACTTGTTGCTATCTATCAAGTTTCTTGTAACAAGGAGACCAAAACAGACCTAGGATCTAGCTTCTTTTATTTATTTTTTAATTAATTGTTTAAAATTTTAATTTAATTCATTTTGCTCTTTTTTCCCCTCCAAAATGACAAGATGGATAAATTCACACCAACAAAAAGAAAGGAAGAAAAGAGAGCTAGATACTTAATCAATACAGATATAAGTAAGATATTTGAGCTGTAATTTAAACAACAGTTATAGGGATACTAGCTGGACTTGAAAAAAAAGTATAGAAAATACTGGAGAATCCCTTGCTACAGAGATAAAACTAAAATTTAGTCAGGTCAAAATTAAAAAATGCTATAACAGGGGTGCCTGGGTGGCTTAGTGGGTTAAAGCCACTGCCTTCAGCTGGGTCGTGATCCCAGGGTCCTGGGATTGAGCCCCGCATCAGGCTCTCTGCTCAGTGGGGAGCCTGCTTCCTCCTCTCTCTCTCTCTGCCTGCCTCTCTGCCTACTTGTGATCTCAGTCAAATAAATAAACAAAATCTTTAAAAAAATGCTACAGACAAAATGCAAACCTGAATGGATGCCATATAAATGAGGATGGATGAAGCAGAAGAATGAATCAGTGATATAGAAAATAAATTATGAAAAACAATGAAGCTAATAATGGTAGACTTAGGGAACTCAGAGACTTATTAAAGCAGAATAACATTCATATCATAGGAGTCCCAGAAAATGAAGACAGAGAAAAAGGGGCAGAAGATTTAGTCAAGAAAATTATACTTGAAACCTTCCCTAATCTGGGGAAGGATATGGATATCAAGAAACCAAGAAGAACAGAGCACCCCCATTAAATGCAACAAAAGCCAAACATTGCCAAGACATATCATAGTCAAATTCACAAAATACATAGACAAAGAAATAATTTTGAAAGCAGCAAGTGGAAAAAAAAATCCTTAACCTACAAGGAAAGACAGATCAGATTCACAACAGAGCTGTCCATAGAAACATGTCAGGACAGAAGAGAATAGGAAAATATATTCAATGTTCTGAATGAGAAAAATATTCAGCCAAGAATACTATTTCTAGCAAGGCTGTCATTCAGAATAAGGGAGATAAAGATTTCCAGAACAAACAAAAACTAAAGATATCATGACCATTAAAACAGCCCTGCAAGGAATTTAAAGTGAGATTCTTTCAGTGGGGGAAAAAACATATGAAAAGCTGCTCAACATTACTTTTAATCAGGGAAAAACAAATCAAAACCACAATGAGGTACCACCTCACACCTGTCAAATGACTAAAACTAACAACACAGGAAACAACGGGTGTGGCAAGGGTGTGGACAAAGTTGAACCCTCTTGCTCTGTCGGTGGGAATGCAACTGATACAAGCACTCTGGAGAACAGTATGGATGGTCCTCAAAAAGTTAAAAATAGAATTTCCCTGCAATCCAGCAATTGCACTACTAGGTATTTACCAAAGGATATAAAAATTTGAAGGGGTACATCCCCTCTGATGTTACAGCAGCATTATGAACAATAGGCACACTATGGAGAGAGCCCAAAACTCCATTTACTGATCAATGGATAAAGAAAAGTTGGTATATGTATACATAATAATATTATTCAGCCCTCAAAAAGAATGAAATCTTGACATTTGCAATGATATGGATGGAGCTAGAGTATATTATAATAAGTAAAATATGTCACAGAATGACAAATACCATATGAGCTCATTCATATGTGGAAATGAAGAAACAAGTACATGAATATATTAAAAGGGGGATAAAAAAAGGGGGGAGAGACTATGACCCAGCAATTGCACTACTGGGTATTTACCCTAAAGATACAAACATAGTGATACGAAGGGGCACGTGTACCCAAATGTTTATAGCAGCAATGTCTACAATAGCCAAACTATGGAAAGAACATAGATGTCCATCAACAGATGAATGGATAAAGAAGATGTGGTATATATACACAATGGAATACTATGCAGCCATCAAAAGAAATGAAATCTTGCCATTTGCGACGACGTGGATGGAACTAGAGGGTATCATTCTTAGTGAAATAAGTCAATCGGAGAAAGACAACTATCATATGATCTCCCTGATATGAGGACGTGGAGAAGCAACATGGGGGGTTAGGGGGATAGGAGAAGAATAAATGAAACAAGATGGGATTGGGAGGGAGACAAACCATAAATGACTCTTAATCTCACAAAACAAACTGGGGGTTGCTGGGGGGAAGTGGGGTTGGGAGAGGGGAAGGGGGTTATGGACATTGGGGAGGGTATGTGCTATTGTGAGTGCTGTGGAGTGTGTAAACCTGGTGATTCACAGACCTGTACCCCTGGGAATAAAAATACATTATATGTTTATAAAAAAAAAAATTGGAAGGGGAGGTGAACCATAAGAGACTATGGACTCTGAAAAACAACCTGAGGGTTTTGAAGGGTCAGGGGTGGGAGGTTGGGGGAACAGGTGGTGGGTAATAGGGAGGGCACGTTTTGCATGGAGCACTGGGTGTTGTGCAAAAACAATGAATACTGTTACACTGAAAAAATAAATAAATTAAAGAAAAAAAAAGGAGAGAGAGAGAAACAAGCTATAAGAGACTCTTAAGGATAGAGAACAAACTAGTGTTGATGGAGAGAGGTGTGTAAGACTGGGATAGATGAGTGATAGATATGAAAAGGTCCCTTGTTGGGATGAGCACTGGGTGTTATACATAAGTGACGAATGACTGAATTCTACTCCTGAAGCCAATATTGCACTGTACGTTAACTAACTAAAATTGAAAGAAAGAAAGAGAAGAAAGCAAGGAAGAGAGAAAGGAGAAAAGAAAGAAAGACTAACCAGGAAGAAAATATATATATATATATGCAAGGAAACCATCTTGAATTATATAGATTTGCTTTAGTTAGACCTTAGATGTGTGATGATTTTTCCTAACTCAGGAAAGTAACACAGTAGGCAAGCTGTTAAATTTTGCATGAGCTAAAGCATATTTTGCTCTCCTAAGCCATACCTATGCATATAGTTAAGTTTTGCAGGTAATTACTTCCAGGTGCTTGCCTATAGGAATTCATTGCAATGCAATGAAATCAGAGTAATAAACTCATCAGCAAAAATTAACCCATAGGCATGTTACAGAGACACGTATATTTAAATGGCATCAGTATTATAATTTGTGAATTCTGGATGTTTATGGTCTTGATGGAGACAATCTCCTCCTAGGTAATTAGGAAGATCTACATACAACTAGTTATGTTTAACATTATCCTAAGCTCATTAGAATATTATACATGCCCAATTTTTAAATGGGGCGTTTAGATTTTTATCATTTACCATAAAGAAATCTTTAAGATTTGATTGCCCCATTGTTACAGTTAAGGAAAACACAATGCAGCTTTCTTTTTACTATTTCTTTTCATTGATTAACATTCTATTAACTGTAAAGGCATATTAAATTAAATATAAAATTATTTGGTGAAGAGAACCAAACCACTTTCTACAAACTTCCTATTTTAGCATTTTCTTCAAAAAAAAAAAAAACCTCTCTTAGATCACTGAATTGCCTTAATCACATATAAGAAAGATAGATTCCCATCCATTTCAAGTAATTAGCTGTAGAACTTACTTAATGTTGTCGCATTTGAAAAAGATGAAAATGAAAATAAAATTGATTCCTGATAAAATCTCATGAAATTAAATTTAATTTCTATTATCCTATATTATACATTATATTGTATGTAATAATTATTTAATAATTCCTGCTATTAGAAAGTTCCCCAAATTTGTAAATGATGAAATTAGAATACACATATCAGATAATATCTTGGAACTAAAATTTATACATATAAATAGATGTTATCAAACATAAAATTCTGAGGATTCTGAAAGACTACAGAGACTTTACACTGCTATTTATGTCGATATAAGGTAAATCATTTCCATTCTTATAAAGTCTAAGTAAATAATTATAAAAGAAAATGTAAATAAAAATAAAATTATGTATTTTTATGTGTAATTTTCATTTTCAAAGATTCATTTTCTCATATATTTTTGAGTTGTATTCTATTTTTATTCAAGTCATTATGAAGTTCTTATAAAACAGTATTACTGAGCAATACTCGGGTAAGAAGACAACTTTAGTTGAGATATTTATCTTCATTTTTCCCAGCTCCCTCATTTTCACATAACATGCAGTAAGGAGCATTAAAAATGATGAGGGATGACTAATAGAACTCAACTCCTCCATAACACTTGGAAAGAATGAAAATTGCATGCTAGAAACACAAATGATTCTTGAAATCACTTTTGTAAAAAATAAATACAATTTTCAAAAAGTATGAAATTGAATTACTAAAAAGAATTTTAGGAAAAAGGTAGAATTTATTTAATTTCAAATAACTGTGAGGCTAGATGAGGTTAAGTTTTGAATAAAAATAGATTTGGGAAGAATATTTTGATTCCACCAGTGTCTCCAAGAAGTATATCACATAGTAGAGACCACCTAAGTACACATGGTAGGTCTTACTATAGGTTTAGTAGCCACTTTTTTGAAAAAAGAAAATAGAGGTTACCATAGAGAAGGTACTATTTTAAGTATCAGTTATTAACGATTTAGACAAAAACAATCCAAAACTTAGCATAGCAACAGATTTATACTATTGTTTTTACTTGAAAGTAGATCACCTGGGAAATCTCTGGTTTAGATTCTGAGTCTACATGTTGATCAACTTTACTTTGAGCAATAGCTCTGAGATAACTGGGGTGTTGTTCCATGTGACTCCTGCTTTCTGGAGTAAGAAATATGAATACTGTTTTTATCATAGCAAATTCAGAGGATAAGAGAGAAATAGAAATACATGTTTTTGAAAGGATTAGGCTCAGTACTGATATTCTGTTCTTTCATTCACAAAAACTAGATAAAATAAGAGGCAAATTAAGAGAAATGGTCTCATATCAGAGAAATAGGGATATACATTCTGTATTTCATATGAGGCACATTCATCACATCAAAAATATTAGGAATATCTAATTGTTGAGGATAAAGAAAAGATCAGGAGCATATGGGTGGCTCAGGCAATTAAGCAATCAACTGTTGGTTTCAGTTCTGGTCGCGAGCTCATGGGTTGTGAGATTATGCTAAGTGGGGAGTCTGCTTGAAGACTCTCACCCTCTGCCCATTCTCTCACTCACAGATACACACTTTAAAATAAATAAATAAATCTTTAAAAAGGTGAGAATCTAAAGCTTCAACTAATGTCTGTGTGCATGTGTGTTGGGAAAAATGGAGCTGAGTCCTTTTGTAAGTTAAATATCTATAGTAGAATATTACCACCTCTTTATCCAATAATAGTTGAATAATGTCCTCCTGAACTGACTCCTCCATAAATATCATCTGTATCTTCTGGATGTAATAGAAAAACAAAACAAAACAACAATAACAAAAAACAAGTATCTGGAGGCAACAAAGCCTGAAGAAGAGTGGTCATTCTGGTTCGGATTTCATTTTCAGAATGGGGGATATATAAAAAAACTAAGTGTCTTGGGGTGTTTGGGTGGCTCAGTTGGTTATCATCCCACTCTTGATTTTGGCTCAGGTCATGATCTCAGGGTCCTGGGATCAAGCTCCATGTCAGGCCCTGGGCTGGGCATGGGACCTGCTTAAGATTCTCTCTTTCCCTCTCTGTTTGCCTCTCCCTTGTTGCTCCAACTTGTGCTCTCTCAAAACAAAATGTATGCCTCTTCTTATTGTTTCTGAGGTGAGGGAAGTTGTAGTCATTGAAGAGTGATGGGATAGAAGGACTGCAAGCTTTCTGTTCATGTGAATCAGACAACTGATTTGTAGCAACAGTGGCCACTGGAGATACAGATACATACAAAATGGAGTCAGAAAGGGGATCTCAAATTCTGTCTGACAACACTTGACTGATCTCTGAAACATAACATGCAGAAAAGACAAAAAAAAACTCAACTAGAGATTTAAAAAATCTGAAATTTGGTGCTGCTTTGCAAGAATAAGACTTTGTAGTTCATGTCCAATAAAGTTAATTCCTTAATAAAACAACAAAATCATTAATTGTAAGAAAATAAAAAATCAGAGTCTTCACAACAAAATTTTAAATGTTCAAAACACACTCAAAATAATTTGACATTTGAGGAACAAGGTAAATGGAGTGCTTTCTAAAGGGAAAAAAGACAGTTAATATGTGCTACCCTATGATGATCCAAATAGGAAGTATAATGTAAAAATAAAAGCATTTTAAAAACATGTTCTCAAGGAATGATGAGATAGGATATCTCAATAAAGAAGTAAAACTATAATGGATGGTATGGAGCACTGCGTGTTATATGCAAACAATGAATCATAAAAAACTATAACAAAAACTAATGATGTATTGTATGGTGATTAATATAACATAATAAAAAAAGAAGTAAAACTATAAAAAGAACCAAATGGAAATTTTTGAAATAAAAAATAGGAGAAATATTATTTCATGTCCTTAATAATAGAATTGTGATATTAAAGGATAACTGATGAACTTCATGATAATTCAATAAATACTTTCCAATCTGAGAAATGGAGAAAAAAAAATTGAAAAATATCAACAGAATCACAGAAGTATTAAGTATTTTGAAAGAGTCTAAAAATAGTTATTAGACATTTAGAAGAAGAAAAAGAATAGAACTGATAATCATTTACTAAATCCTGGAAAATGAACACATTTGATATAACATATAAACATATATATTTACGTGTCTAATAAACACCAAGAAAGCTCCCCCTTTTTAAAAAAAGCCTGTGCCAACTCAAAATTAGATTCAAGCTCTTAAAAAGGTAAAGCATTAGTTTTGAAATCAGCAACAGAAAAACTGTTTTGACTACTCTAGGTACATATTTTCTATTACACACTGATTAACAAAGTTGTAGGGCCAACACTACTTGACTTTAAGGCTTATTATGAAACTGAAATAATCAAAATACTGTAGTATCAATTTCTCATTAGATAAATAATCCAATTCTATTATGTGTAATTAAAAACTCATAATGGAAAATTGATTTTAACAAGGCTCAAATGCAAGTCCATGGATATGGGAATTATCATTTTAAATAAATGGGTTTGGGACAATTGAATATCCATATGCAAAATAAGAGGAGCTTAATCCATATGTTACATCACGTACAGATATTAACTCAAATTTGACCATCAGTCTAAATGTAAAACTTAAACTATAAAATGTCTGGAACATAAAAAGATACATTTGTAATTTTTACAAAATTACTTTTGCAATTTTTGCTAGGCAAAACTTTCTTAGATATGACACCACAATATTATTTAAAATATATTTATAAGCTGTCAATAATTCAAAAAAAATTTGACTAGGGGTTAACTTTCTTCAAACGTCCTTGAATTAAAGAAAAAAATCACATCAGAGTTGTTAACTATACAAAAAACAATAACTGAAACAACCCAAAAAGAAATATAACTTTAGAAATCATAGAAATAAAGTACACCCAATCCAGGGTTGTGGTAACCTTTGGGAGGGAGGCAGTATGATGAGTTGTGTACAGTAAGACTGTACTAGCACTAGTTCTCCTTACGTGGAGGATAGGATCATGAATGTAAATTATAAAAATACAAAATTAATGGACTAAAACAAAATAATATATAACACAAGTGAGTGAGTCAGACATAAATTAATACTTAAAATTAATGGAATTTTATATACCTGAAATTTGTAATAAATGAGAATACTTCCTTATCTTGTTTATGAAATATTACAGGAAAATAATGTAAATACACTGTCCTAGATAAATATTGCTTTGCAGAGAAATTGAGAAAGAGAAAATATGTATTTTGTTACATCAGCAACATCCTAGCTACTCAATTTTTTTTTTAATTTTTACCCTAATTACCCAATTAGCTGGAATTCTCAGGAGTTAGGAAATCTAATTATAGCAAATGTAAGCAATTTTATATCTTGTTTGGTCTAACTTTAAATAATTTACCATTAGAAACTACTTATAGTACTTAATGAGTGATTATGCTAGACATCATACTTTACATGGGTTATGTTATTTTAACCTCATAATATACAAGATGAAAATTTTAAATATTCAGTTTACACATGAATAAATTAAGGTTACATTAGATAATATATTAAACCAAATTGTTCACAAAGTTTGAAGATATCAGGAATTTATCCTGTTCAGTTTGACTGCTAAATTCATACTATCATGACTAATTGAACCTGTCTCAACTCAGTTCTGGTAAAACATCAATGCCTTTTCCTTGGTAGTGAGAGAAACATAAATAATATATTTATATATGGTTTCTTATTCTGTTCATGCCTGAGCCTGGATGTATAACTCCCATATACTAGATATCGAAAAAAAACAAAACAAAAACAAAAACAAAAAACCAAACTCAATTTTTTAAAATATATTTCTTAGTCTTTGAAATGTTTTTCAGTTTACTTTTCTTTCATAAAAGTTAGTATTACATTTTTTGCTGTATATGTGTCATCTATATTTATTTTTCCAGTTATTTAATTTTTTAAAAGAACATATTTATTTGGGGACCCCTGGGTATTTCAGTCAGTTAAGCATCAAATCTTGATTTCAGCTCAGGTCATGATCTTGGATGTAAGATTGAGCCTCACATTGGGCTCCATGCTGGGCATGGAGCCTGCCCAAGGTTCCCTCTCTCCTTCTCCCTCTGCCCATCCCCTCCACTAGAAGAAAGAAAGAAAGAAAGAAAGAAAGAAAGAAAGAAAGAAAGAAAGAAGTCGCTTTTATGTATTTTTTAATATGGAAATTTATATCTAGTACTATTTTTATCACCTTATATTTTAAAACATATACTTTTTATATTAAATACTTTCAAGAAAGCTTGATATATATATGCAATCACAATACCAACTGGTGGATCACTTAGGTTGCTTGTTGCAATCTTATAATCATTATGGCCTAAAACATTCCTACCCCTAAGACTACATGGCTTTGTTTTTCCAGACTTAGAACCAACTAATAAGGGGAAAAGTGTGTTCTATAAAGAGAAATTCTGCCTTCTTTTGATTGTGGCTCATTTTACAGCTAATGTGGCAACAGAATCTGTATGATATGCCACTTTCTATGAAGGGTTTTTCAGGCCATTCTTAGACTACATGGCTTTGTTTTGCCAGACTTAGAACCAACTAATAAGGGGAAAAGTGTGTTCTATAAAGAGAAATTCTGCCTTCTTTTGATTGTGGCTCATTTTACAGCTAATGTGGCAACAGAATCTGTATGATATGCCACTTTCTATGAAGGGTTTTTCAGGCCATTCTTAGATTCTCACTTTCGGTCAGATAATGACTATATCCTCTCTAAGGTGCCAAATTAAGATGTTCAAGAAATAAGGGGTGCCTGGCTGGCATCGGAAGACAGCCACTCTTGATCTTATGGTTATTAGTTTGAGCCTCATGTTCGGTGTAGAGATTACTAAAATAAATAAGTTTAAAAAGTTTTTAAGGGACATTCAACAAATACGTAATATGTAAACACTATGAGAGAACAACCACGAACACACACACACACACACACACACACACACTTTATCATGTACTATTTTTTTAATTTTTATTTATTTATTTGACATACAGAGATCACAAATAGAGGCAGGCAGAGAGAGAGGGGGAAGCAGTCTCCCCACTGAGCAGAGAGCCTGATGCGGGGCTCGATCCCAGGACCCTGGGATCATGACCTGAGCTGAAGGCAGAGGCTTAACCCACTGAGCCACCCAGGCATCCCTCGTGTACTATTTTTTAAAAAAATCGATGTCAACATATTAAAAACACATCAGCAAACCATGTTTATATATCAAGATCTAATCATTAGTGGTAAATTATCAAGAAAACAATTCTGTCCCATGGCTGCTGACATCAAATATCATATTCTTTTAAATACAAAACAAGTAATATTTCAATAACTCCTTGGGTGCCTAGGTGGATCAGCTGTTTGTGCTTCAGACTCTCAGTTTTAGCTCATCTCAGTGTCCTGGGATCATGCCTTGAGTCCCCACACAGTAGGGAGTCTGCTTGAGAATTCTTTCTTTCTCTTTCTCTCTCTCTCTCTCTCTCCCTCTGCCCTTCCCCCTCCTTGAACCCTCTCTCTCTCTCCCCTTCTAAAGTAAATAAATTTAAAAAATAAAAAAATAAAAAAGAACACCTTAAATACAAATTTTTAAATTAATTTATTAATCCTAAAATCTGTATACTTTCCACTGCAAACATTATACTTTATGTGTCTTTTGTGGATGTCATTTATATCTATCTTTAAAGTCCCTAAGCATTTGAACTCCCAATATCTTCATATATGCAAAGAATTCTGATGTGTAGAGAGAGGCTTCCCAAAGGACTCAGACTGAGACACACAGTCTTAAATCAATTTACTTTCACTAATACAGATACACAAATTATAACTGCACCCTTTAAAATATACTTTTTCTTAAGTGTTGACATAGATTGATGATATGCTGTTTTTGTGTTAAATAATAAACAGGAATGGTTTTGGTTTCATTGATTTTTCCTAATCTCTGTTTCAGAATCATATTATTAAATTATTATTATTAAATTGTGGCTGTTAGATTGTACTATGTTGTGGTATATAGCCAAAGCATATTGGCCACTGATTCATTACTCTTCTACTTCATAAAATTCCTTGTAAGTAAAGAAGATACATATCTTCAATAAACCCAATGGAGGAAATAAAATGTTTCTCTTTCATCTTTGGGTCTTATGAAACAATAAAGAGTTTGTATGTATTAAAAAGCAGGAAGAATTATCTAATGTTGAGCTCTTTTGGTCAAGTTTTCTCCAGCTTAAAGTTATGTACACAAGTATGTGTGTATTCCACTATATTTCAATCATTGTACTTCAATATTACACATAACTTTACTGAACATATTTTCTTTCTGAGTTATCCTAAAGCATAGGCTTCAAAGATATCATTTAATTACCAAGTCCTACTGAGAATTAAAACTTTTTTTTAAGATTGTATTTATTTATTTGACAGAGAAAGACGAAACAAGAGAGGGAACAGAAGCAGGGGGAGTGGGAGAGAGAGAAGCAGGCTTCCTGTGGAGCAGGGAGCCCAATGCAGGGCTTGATCCCAGGATCCTGAGATCCTGATCTGAGCCAAAGATAGCTGTTTAACAACTGAGCCACCAGGTGCTCTGAGAACTAAAACATCTATCCAAGAAAGAACATATGTTAGAATCCTAAACTTAACTATAAATTTTTGGAAGTGCATGATTATATTACATTCTCTTAAACATGAATTCAAATATTATTATTTTATGAATAAAAATATTAAAATCTACTTGTATAGTGTAGTTATATGAAAATAGGTGGATATTTTCAGGATAAGAAACTAAGAGATAAATGGCTTTAGCAATGCTCATTTCTAATCTATTGTGAGCTCATCTGTATGAATTAATTTACAACTGAGTACCTTAACTGGAAATTTGAAAAATGGTGAAGTATATAGACCTCAAAAAATGCAGAACAGACAGAAAATCAACCACTTTACAGAAGGTAGGATGTGCAGAGAAGTGAATCCAAAGCAATGGGAAGATAAACTGTGGGAGGGAGGGGCCTGCCCCTTGCAAGTGAGAGAGCAGTGGAGCACAAAATTGGAACTTTTAGAAGTCTGTTCCACTGTGGGACATCGCTCCAGAGGCTAAGCAGGGGGTGGTGCCCTGGTGGGGACAGTGTGATCTCAGGACCTGCAGGGTCACAGAAAGACCAGGAATGCCTGAGTGTGGCAGAACTCCCAGGTATTAGACCAGGGAAGCTGGATACAGAGCTGAGGAGTGCATTCTCAGCTCGGGGTTACCTTAAACTGTGAGTCACATGGTTAGTCACAGTTAGGCCACTGCACTTGGAGCAGGGACCCCACAAGTGGCAGATCTGGAGAGATCCCCTCCTTCCTCCTCTGGGAGGAGTGTCATGGGAGCATTGTACAGGAATTTGCTGGATTTGGAGACTCCAAATGGGGCCATGTGCCAGAAATAGAAACTCTCAGTCACAAGCTGGGTGGAGCACAGAATAAGGCCGGAGACCAGGAAGACAGGTAAGATTGACTGCTTTTCTCTGAGGGAATACTTGAGGAGTGTGGCCTTGAGGTTTCAGGTCATATGGGCAGAGATTTGGAGGCCGCCATCCTCATTCCTGTGCTTCAAAGCTGTACAGAAAGAGGAAAGCAGTCAGGGAACCAAAGCTACTAAACTACCTGAGCAGATTGCTTAGCTTGGCCCCTGGAAAGAGTGGTGCAATTCCTCCTTAGACAAAGACTTTTGAGACTCACTGCAACAGGACCCTACCCCAGAAGATCAGCAAGAACATCAGCCAAGACCAAGTTCACCAATCAACATGAACTGCAGAACTCCAGAGCTAGGGGAAAGCAATACATGGAATTCATGGCTTTTTTTCTCATGCTTCTTTAGTCTTGCAAAGTTAACTTTTTTTATTTTATTTTCTTTAATTTTTATTTACATATTTTTATTTTTTAACTATTAATTTTATTTTCCTTATATATTTTTAAACTTTTTCTTTTTCCTATTTTAATGTTTTTAAACCATTTTATCTTATCAATAACTTCTTTAAAAAGTCTTTTTAAATTTTCATGGTTATATTTTATCCCTTCCTTGTATTTATCCTTATTTTTTATATTCACATAGTTTTTTTTTTTTCTTTAAAATTTTGGGATACAATTTCTTCTAATAGATCAAAATATACTCTAAATCTAGTGCATGGCTTTGTTCTAGTCTCCAGCCTGATCACATTCTCTCCTCTTTTTTTTTTTCTTTTTCCAAGTAAATATCAACTCCTTTTTAGAATCCTTTTTGGTTTTCATCTTTACAGTCATATTCCATCCCTTCATCGTGTTTACCCTTATTTCCATACATATATTTAAGTTTTTCTTTTTTTTACATTTTGGGAAGTAGTTTCTTCTAAGAGACCAGAATATACCCAGAATCAACTGGATAGCTCTGTTCTATTCACCAGTCTGATAAACTTTTCAGACTGGTGAATAGAATATATATATTTCCTCCTTTCTTCTCCCTCCAGTTTTGGATCTCTTCTGATTTGGTTAGCATATATTTTTTTCTGGGGTTTTTGGTCCCTTTTAGTGTTTTCTTTTCTCATTCATCTATTCTTATCTGGATAACATGACAATGTGGAAAAACTCACCACACACACACACACAAAAAAAAGAACAAGAGGCAGTACCAATGGCTAGGGACCTAATCAATATGGACATTAGTAATATGTTGGAACTAGAGTTGAGAATAACAATTATCAAGGTGATAGCTGGGCTCAAAAAACACATGGAAGATATTAGAGAATACCTTTCTGGAGAAATAAAATCCCTTTCTGGAGAGATAAAAGAACTAAAATCTAACCAATTTGAAATAAAATAAGCTACTAATGAGGTGCAGTAAAAAAAAATGGAGGCTCTTACTGCTATGATAAATGAGGCAGAAGAGAGAATTAGTGATATAGAAGACCAAATAATGAAGAATAAAGAAGCTGAGCAAAAGAGAGACAAACAACTACTGGACCATGGGGGGAGAATTTGAGAGATAAGTGATACCATAAGACAAAGAAATATAAGAATAATTGGGATCCCAGAAGAAGATAGAGGGGCAGAAGTTATATTGGAGCAAATTATAGTTGATAATATCCCTAATATGACAAAGGGAAGAAGCATCAAATCCAGGAGGCATAGAGAACTCCCCTCAAAATCAATAAAAATGGGTCCATGCCCCATCATCTAATAGTAAAACTACAAGTCTCAGTGACAAAGAGAAAATCCTGAAAGCAGCTCAGGACAAGAGGTCTGTAACATACAATGATAGAAATATTAGATTGGCAGCAGACTTATCCACAGAGACCTGGCAGGCCAGAAAGGACTGGCATGATATATTCAGAGCACTTAATGAGAAAAATATGCAGCCAAGAATACTATATCCAGCTAGGCAGTCATTGAAAACAGAAAGAGAGATAAAAAGCTTCTAGGACAAATAAAAATTAAAAGAATCTGCAAACACCAAACCAGGCCTAGAGGAAATATTGAAAGAGGTCCTTTAAGCAAAGAGAGAGCCTAAAAGTAGTAGGCCAGAAAGGAACAGAGACAATATATAGTAACAGTTATCTTGCAGGCAATACAATGTCACTAAATTCATATATTTTCCATAGTTACCCTGAATGTAAATGGACTAAATATCCCAATCAAAAGACACAGGGTATCAGAATGGAAAAAAACAAAAAAACAAAACAAAACAAAAAAAAAAACAAAAACAAAAACAAAAACAAGACTCATGTATAAACTGTCTATAAGAAACGAAACACATTTTAGACTCAAAGACACATCCAGATTTAAAGTGAAGAGGTGCAAAATAATTTATCATGCTAAAGGACATCAAAGAAAGCTGGTGTGGCAATCATTATATCAGATCAATTAGATTTTAAGCCACAGACTATAATAGGAGCTGATGAAGGACACCATATCATACTTAAAGGTCTGTCCAACAAGAAGATCTAACAATTTTATATATCCATGACCCTAACATCAGAGCAGTCAATTATATAAACCAATTAATAACAAAATCAAAGAAACACATTGATAATAATACAATAATAGTAGGGGACTTTAACAACCCCCTCACTGAAATGGACAGATCATCCAAGCAAAAGATCAACAAGGAAATAAAGGTCTTAAATGACACACTGAACCAGATGGACATCACAGATATATTCAGAACATTCTATCCCAAAAAACAGAATACACATTCTTTTATAGTGCAGATGAAACATTCTCCAGAATAGATGACATTCTGGGTCTCAAATCAGGTTTCAAACAATACCAAAAGATTGGGATCCTTCCCTGTGTATTTTCAGACTACTATGCTTTAAAACTAGAACTCAACCACAAGGGGAAAGTTGGAAAGAACTCAAATACATGGAGGCTCAAGAGCATCCTACTAAAGAATGAATGAGTCAAACATTCAGAAAATATAAAAAGAATTAAAAAAAAATCAGAGGCACCTGGGTGGCTCAGTGGGTTAAAGCCTCTGCCTTCAGCTTGGGTCATAATCCCAGGGTCCTGGGATCGAGCCTCGTGTTGGACTCTCTGCTCAGCAGGGAGCCTGCTTCCCTCTCCCTCTCTCTCTGCCTGCCTCTTTGCCTACTTGTGACCAATGTCCGTCAAGTAAATAAATAAAATCTTAAAAAAATTTTTTTTTAAATCATGGAAACAAATGAAAATGAAAAGAACAATTGTTCAAAATCTTTGGGGCACAGCAAAGGTGGTCCTGAGAGGAAATTATATAGTGACACAAGCCTTCCCCAAGAAACAAGAAAGGTCTCAGATACACAACCTAACACTACAACTAAAGGAGTGGAGAAAGAATGGCAAAGAAAGCCTAAACCTAGTACAGAAGAGAAATAATATAGATCAGAGCAGAAATCAATGAAATAGATACCAAAAGAACAATAGAACAAATCAATGAAAGTAGGAGCTGGTTACTTGAAAAAATTAATAAGATTGATAAACCCCCAGCCAGACTTTTCAAAAGGAAAAAAGAACCAAATCAATAAAATCATAAATAAAAGAGGAGAGATTATAACCAATAATAAAGAAATAAAAACAATTACAGAATTATAGTATAAGCAACTAAACACCAGCAAATTTGACAATCAGAGGAAGAAAAGGATGCATTCCTAGAGACATATAAACTACCAAAACTGAACCAGGAATAAACAGAAAACCTGAGCAGACCCATAACCAGTAAGGAGATTGAAGCAGTCATCAAAAATCTCCCAACAAACAAGAGCCTAGGGCCAGACGGCTTCCCAGGGGAATTCTACCAATCATTTAAAGAAGAATGAATTCCTATTCTCCTGAAACTGCTCCAAAAAGTAAAACTGGAAGGAAAACTTTCAAACTCATTTTATAGGTCCAGCATTACCTTGATCTCAAAACAAGACAAAAACCTCATCAAAAAAGAGAATTACAGACCAATATCCTTGATGAACACAAATGTGAAAATCCCCACTAAAATACTAGCCAATAGGATCTACCAGTACATTAAAAGCATTATTCACCATGACCAAGTGGGATTTATTCCAGGGCTGAAAGGTTGGTTCAACACCCACAAATCAATCAATGTGATACAATACATTAATAAAAGAAATAACAAGAACCATATGATACTAGCAATAGATGTTGAAAAAGCATTTGACAAACTACAGCATCCTTTCTCGATCAAAACTCTTCAAAGTGTAGGGATAGAGTGTACATTCCTCAATATCATCAAAGCCATTTATGAAAAACCCACAGCGAATATCATTCTCAATGGAGAAAAACTGAGCGGTTTTCTCCTAAGGTCAGGAACACAGCAGAGATGTCCACTATTACCACTGTTATTCAACATAGTACTAGAAGTCTTAGCCTCAGCAATCAGACAACAAAAAGAAATTAAAGACATCCAAATTGGAAAGAAATCAAACTCTCACTCTTTGCAGATGATATGATACTTTCTGTGGAAAATCCAAATGACTCCACTCCAAAACTGCTAGACCTCATACAGGAATTCAGTAAATTGTCAGGATATAAAAGCAATGCACAGAAAACAACTACATTTCTATATACCAACAACAAGACAGAAGAAAGAGAAATGAAAGAGTTGATCGGACTTACAAATGCTCCCAAAACTGTAAGATACCTAAGAACAAACCTAACAAAAGAGGTAAAGAATCTGTATTCGGAAAACTATAAAGTAGTCATGAAAAACATTGAGAAAGACACAAAGAAATAGAATAATATTCCACGCTCATGGATTGGAAGAACAAATACTGTGAAAATGTCTATGCTACCGGAAGAAATATACACATTTAATGCAATCTTATCAAAATACCAACCTTTTTTTTTTTCCAAAGAAATGAAAGAAATAGTCCTAAAATTTATATGGAACCAGAAAAGACCCTTAATAGCCAGAGGAATGTTGAAAAAGAAAGCCAAAGTTGGCGATATCAAAATTACAGACTTCCAGCTCTATTACAAAGCTATAATCATGAAGACACTATAGTACTGGCAAGGAAACAGACACATAGATTAATGGAACAGAACAGAGAGCCCAGAAATAGACCCTCAAATCTATGGTCAACTAAACTTGGACAAAAAAGGAATAAAAGTCCAAAGACAGTCTCTTCAACAAATAAATGGTGTTGGGAAAATTGGACAGCAACATGCAGAACAATGAAACTGGATCATTTCCTTACCCCATACACAAAAATAGACTCCAAATGGATGAAAGACCTCAATATGAGACAGGAATCCATCAAAATCCTTGAGGAGAACACAGGCAGCAACCTCTTCGACCTCAGCTACAGCAACTTCTTCCTAGAAACATTGCCAAAGGCAAGGGAAGCAAGGGCAAAAATGAACTATTGGAACTTCATCAAGATCAAAAGCTTTTGCACAGCAAAGGAAACAGTCAACAAAACTAAAAGACAACTGACAGAATGAGAGGGCTATTTACAAAATCACATATAAAATAAAGGGCTAGTAACCAAAATCTATAAAGAATTTATCAAACTCAACACCCAAAGAACAAATAATCCCATCAAGAAATGGGCAGAAGACATGAACAGACATTTCTGCAAAGAAGACATCCAGATGGCCTATAAATACATGAAAAAGTGCTCCATATCACTCGACATCAGGGAAATACAAATCAAAACCACAATGAGATACCTCACACCAGTCAGAATGGGTAAAATTAACAAGTCAGGAAACTCAGATGTTCACGAGGATGCAGGGAAAGGGGAACCCTCTCCTACACTGTTGGTGGGAATGCAAGGTGGTGCAGCCACTCTGGAAAACAGTGTAGAGATTCCTCAAAAATTTGAAAATAGAGGTACCCTACCACCCAGCAATTGCACTACTGGATATTTACCCTAAGGATACAAATGTAGTGATCTGAAGAGGCATGTGCACCTGAATGTTTATAGAAGTCATGTCCACATAGCTAAACTATGGAAAGAACCTATATGTCCTTCAACAGATGAATGGATAAAGAAGAAGTGGTATATATATACATACAATGGAATACTATGCAGCCATCAAAATAAATGAAATATTGCCATTTGTGACAACATGGATGGAACTAGAGGGTATTATGTTGAGTGAAATAAGTCAATGAGAGAAAGACAATTATCATATTATCTCTCTAATTGAGGAATTTGAGAGGCAGGGCAGGGGGTTGTAGAGTGTAGGGAAGGAAAAAATGAAACAAGATGGGATTGGTAGAGACAAATCAAACCATAAGAGACTCTTAATCTCAAAAAACAAACTGAAGGTTGCTGGGGGTGGATAGGATGGTTGGGTTATGGACATTGGGGAGAGTATGTGCTATGATGAGTGCTGTGAAATGTGCAAGTCTGATGATTCACAGTCCTGTACCCCTGGGCATTAATAAATTATGTTAATTAAAAAATGAAGAATATTTCAGGATATTTCAGAAACACATTCGTGAAATACATTAATGTATTTCTTTGTATTTGTTCCACCAAATGTTGAGGAACTTTACTTATATTTATATTTTACATATTTTATTTTATATTTTATATATTATTTATATACATTTTTATATATTTCATACATAAAATTGCATTTGTAAAAAATATATATTTGTTCTGCCTTTATATCTTTTATTGGCTATAAACTGGGTTAAGTATTCTTTTCCTGATTCAATTCATGTTACTGCAGAAGGCCTCCAACCCTTCTTATGATAACTTGGCTGACACATTATTATAGTCCTTGTGTATAAGCTGATTTTTATTAGTTTTATTGAGTTGTAAATTACCCTGAGTAATACTCATCCTTTTGAGTCTACCATTAAATGAATTTTGATAAACTGATACAGTTATATAACCATCGTAACACAGATACAGAAATTTCTCATTACTCAAAAGCCCATTTTTCCAGTAATTCAAATAAAAGGAAGAATACAAAATGTAATTGAGTTTGACTTCATTTTCTCTACTATAATGCATGTAAGAATCATTGATGGTATTTTGTATGGTTGGTTTCTTTTTACTGTCAAGTAGAGTTGCACTGTATGGAAGTATTTTAGTATATTTATTCATTCAACAGTTAAAAGATGATTTTATTGTTTTCAGATTCTGTTAATTATGAAACAGCCCCCTCTAAGTATTTGCATATAGGCTTTAGTATGAACATGTTTTCATTTCTGTTGGACTAATCTATTACATTTGATTCTTATGCATATTTAAAAAATAATATTTGGTTTCTACAAAATATCTTTCTGGGGTTTTAAGATTATATTGAATTTTTATATCTGATTGAGGAGAACTAGCAACTTAAAAATTCTAAATTCCATTTATACCTTGACTTCTCTCATCAGTTTTTTTCCACTTTTCAATATACAGACCTTGCATACCTTTGTTAGAATTATACATAACTTTTAAATGATTTCATGTGCTTTAGTAAATGATACTTCTTTCAATTTTAATGTTCATTTGTTTTCTGCATTGAGGAATATAATCACTTTTTGTATATTGACCTTATATTCTCTCAACTTGCTAAATTCACTTATTAAAAATATTGCATATTTGTTTGAAAATTTGAGTAGATAGCTGTTTCTTTGTTGCAGCTTTCTTATTCTCTTTCAATATCGATGTCTTTTTTTTTTTTTTTTTTACCTTATTGGATCCATGATGATCTAAAGCTATTAACTAAGAGGGCTGACAATAAGCATACCAGTTTTGTTCTAATGTAAGGGCAAAAAATATTAAGTGTTTAATCATTAAATATGATGTTATCCATAGAGATTATTAATGTCTCTTAATTATGTTAAAGAAATTTCATTTAATTCTGAATTTTCTGAGCTACTTTTTAGGATTAGTGAATATTCAATCATGCAAGAGATTTTCCTGCATCTATTTGTGCTTTACATATTTCCTTCAAATTTGGATTTTTTTTTTTCATTTTCATTCCATGGTAAATACTTTCCCATTTTATTTGTAATTCAAATTTTGTGTTGCACCCATCAGTTATTTAGAAGTGTGACTAATTTCCAAATATTTATGAATATCAAGGTTATCATTTTAGTATTATTTTCTTGCTTAATTCCATGTAGCCAAAGAATATTCTTTGTATAATTTAAAGTTTTTTTAATTTATTGAGTTGTGTTTACCACATAGAATATTATCTACCTGAGTGAATCATGCACATTTAAAAAGAATCTGCATTCTGCTGTTGTTAGGTAGGGTTTTCTATTAAGTCTACTGCTGAGCTTGACTAAGACATACTTTATTTTATTACTATGTTGCTTGTTTTCTCGATTCTTTCTGAGTCTTATAGTTTTTATTTATTGGCTTAAATTCACCACTTGTTAATGTATGGTGTCTACCTTTTCACCTAGAATACTTAATGCAGTACTAGTCAGAAAAAATTCCTTGATGGTAATTTGACATTAATTTGACATGAGAGATATTTGTGAGCTTTGGTTCCAAGTCAGTCTTTTGATTGCTCTGAATCTTAATATTAGGTTATCGGGTTCATACCACAGGGGTGGTCCCTCTCCACTCTTTTGTCCCCCCCCCCCCCAAGTATTGGACCAGTTTTGCTGTTAGTTGGCACTTTGGAGCCTGATAGCAAAGGTTGAGGGTGAGTCTCTGTATTCTGCATCAAAAGTTGTGCTCAAGTCTCAAAAAAGGGAAATTCTTAGCCCTGCCTATTTTTCCCAATGGCAACCAACAACAAATTTTTATCTTGGTAATCATTGTAGAAGAACCTATTTCTAGTTCCCTCTATGTTACCCCCAGCAGGGGGAGACTTCCAACTTTATTAGCATAGAATCTCTGGTGTTCTTTCCTATTTCACCTCCATGAGTAAATGCTTATTTTTCTCTCACATTCTCCCTCCTACAATTGCTCTTTACCCTGGTCCAGACAGCAACAGGATTTCTACCCCTTCTCTCATGGTATAAGGCTTGACTCATCATGGTAAGTCAGGGTCTGTGTGGGTTTGAGTTTATTTCCTGTCATAAAGTTGATTCACTCCTTTTACAAGTGAAAAGGGTTCTTTTTGTGAGCACCACATGGAAGTTCACAGAGAAAATGGATGACTATATCTGGTTTTGGGTGTTTTTATACTTTTATGCTAGTCTATACTTGCCCTTTAGCAATTTATAAAACATTTATCTGGATTATTTTGACCCGCTTTTATGGCACCCAGCACTTTCCCCTGCCCCATTCTTCTCCATGGATGAATAATTGCTTGTGCCTTGTCTCTTCTAGAGGGACTTATCATTTCTTATATTTCAGACTACTTTAATGACCTGCAGCTCTCATGGGTTTCAAGAAAATTTATGATTGATTTATCCATACTTTTTCTTGTTATTATGCTAAGGTATTACCCTTTCAAGCTATATATACCTTAAGCAGAAGTGGAATAAATTGTGACTATAAGGTTTCTCTTTGTTTTTAAATTGCAATATATTACTGTGATGTGGCTATGATTATTTTTTTGTATTTATTATGCTTGTAGATAGTCCATAGTCCTGTATGTGCCTTCATATAGTTCATCATTTTTTTTCAAAATCTGCAGCCACTATATCTTCAAACTATTCTTCTGTCATCCTAACTTTTGCCTTCTGGGTTCTAATTAAATATGTTAGACTATGTCCCACACATCCCTTCCACTCTTTATACCTATTACTCATTCTCTTCATTTGTTTGAATATAATATAGTTATATCTTCTCTTTTGCTTTGTTCAATATGTTGTTAATACTATGTGAATATTAATTTTAGTTTTTTTCAATTAATGCTAGGATTTTCATGTGGTATTTTTCATCTTTTCCTTTCTTATTTTCTCAAAATATCAATCATATTTTTGTCAATATCTGCTAATTCTATTTTTTGGATCATTTACACATACTTTTCCATATCCTATTTTTTTTTTAAGTTTTCTAACATATGGTTGTATTCCTACATGCTTTGAAAGTATTAAATGAATGTTAATATTTGTAAATTGCTTTACTTTTCAGCATATGTAATTGGCTTTTAGTTCCTCCTACTAGAAGTAAAGGATATTTCTCTGATATTGAAATTGGAATTGATCATGTTGCTGATTTGACCAATAAACATTAGTGGATGTGGTATGAGTGTATGTTTTCAAAGTAATTTTGTGTGTTATTGACTGTCTTTTGCTTCTGCCATCATGAGTGTACTCTAGAAAGAACACTAGCCACAAAAGAATATAGATAAGGCTTGAATCTCACCAATGGTCAGGAATTGGAGTCAAGTTCAGCTGAACAAAGCTTAGATAAGACCAAACTGTAGACACTAGAACCTGTGAATATGAAAAACAAATGATTGTTGTTCAAGCCAGTGAGTCTTGGTGTGCTTTATTACACGAGATTATTGGAATAATAGTTGATTGTTCCAGGAAACATATATAAAGAAAAAAAATAGTAATTCTGAACTGTTATCTTTTTATAAAGAGTTTTTATGTTTCTTGTGAAAGGTTGATAGAGAATATTACCTCAATCTAGCCTGACATGCTTGCACTCCTTAGGTATGGTTCTTTAGAATCTTGTATGAAAAGCAGACATTTTTCTTGGGGCTCATTATTCCTAGCTAATTGTTGTCTTCCTGTCAAGAAAAAAAAAATATTAGAATTCTGATAAAAAAATACAGCAGCTTTTTTATGCTGGATTTCTTTTAGCACTGACCCCCTTAAGCACGCACTCGTGCGCACACACACACATGCAGATTTGGAGGCGATAGATGCCTCAGGAAGATTGTCCTCTGAATGACAGAACTATTGAAGCAGTCTTTCCTTTAGGATTTAGGATTTGGTCCTAAAGGATTTGGTCTCTGATCCCTGGCTATGTCCTAATTTTCAATTTATGTCCTAAATTTCAATGTATGTCTCCCCAGGCCATTACAACCACTCCAAATTCTAGATTGCTATTTTCTGTTTAGCTACTATTCTTTACACCAATAATCAGCAAATATTTAAAAAAAAAATCAGCAGAATAAAATAGGTTCATCTCATTTAGTTTATCTTATATTCTGGTCCCTGAAGTTCTCTCTGACTTGAATGCCTTCCAAAACCTTAAAGAGAGTTGTGTTGTTTTTGTTGTAAATAATGATGATGATGATCATGATGATGATGATAACAACCACCTAGAATTTTAGCTTTTCTAAGTGGATGGATTAGTTTGATATAAGCTGAAAATAGTAATCTGTCTTCTTCTTTAGGTAATGTTTATTTCCTTCCTTGTGGCTAGTGGGCTTTTGTCACTTTTTCTAAATGTACTATGATTTCACTACACGCGTATCAAGTTGAGAATTTATTTTTAATTACCTTGTTTAGAAATCAGCATGCATTTTTTTTGAAAAACACAGGTCTTTCTTCAATTCTGGAAATAATGATCATTTCTAGTATTCTTTATGTTCCATGTTATGTATTTTATTCCCCTGGAACCACATTTGGACCAATTATATAGTATCTCTTCTTGATACTTCTTAATTTCTTTTATGATTCAGAACACTTATATAAATCACTGTTGCCAATGTTGGGGATAAGGATCTTTAAGACAGTTTTATGTTTCTTTTGGATAAGTTGACTAGAGTGATACAGTGCCCAATATATTAAGTATTCAATGTGGCAGTGTTTGTGCATGTGAATGTACACTATAATATTTAGTAGGACAGTAAAACACTTTTAACAAAACAATCCAACTGATAGAAGTGTTTGCCATATTCAGATACCACAAAAACTACAATGGCAGTATCTACATAAAGACAACAAAAAAGTTTGGCAAGGAACACAAAACCACAGATGGTTGTAGGTGGCAGTCTCTTAGCAGCAGAAACAGATTTTCCTGAGAAAACATTTCATCAAAACTTTGCTTTGAACCAGTCTGTTCTGCCATATTGAGGGCAATATTCAGGAAAAAAAAAAATCTTTGCTAACATACAATCAGAAGTTGGGAATTTTTTAATATGGTAGTTATACTTTAAAAAGGGAGATAAGATAAATGTATAGTACTAATCTCATTTCCATTATGTGATTTTTTAAAAATTTTATTTATTTATTTAACAGAGAGATTACAAGTAGGCAGAGAGGAGGGCAGAGAGAGATGGGGAAGCAGGCACCCTGCAGAACAGACAGCCTGATGTGGGGCTCAATCATGACTTGAGCTGAAAGCAGAGGCTATACCCACTGAGCCACCTAGGCAACCCTCTATCATGCGATTTTGAACAGGTCCAGGCTTAACCCAAATAGTATTTCAGAGACTACAGCTTCTCTGCCAATGTCCTGCCATCCGCACAGTTGTTCTTATTTGCTGTAAGCCCCCAAAAGAACTCAGCATCTCCAAACCTCCATGAAGTATCTATAGCTTTCAAAACAGAAGTTCAAGCTCACAAGATTTCAAGTTTAGTTTCTTTATGAGGTCTTGGCATTTGAAATAAGATAAACTCTTACACTAATTGAATAAATCCCACTGATTCGCTTTGAAAATCAGATAAATGCCAAAATAAATTATTTTTGTCTATTAGAAATACTATACTGCAGACAATATTTTATTGTACAAATGCCTGTTTTGACTATTAAAATGTTTATGATTTATTCATTAGAATAATCATTATAGAAAACTGTGCAAACATTATCAACTATTAGTAAATAAGAGTACAGTGACTGTTAAATACAGGCTTAAATTATCAGACAATATTCATAGCATTTTGTCTAGCTTTTAACTTTACCTATTTCTGGTGGCATTACTTTCTATTTGATTAAACTAAAAGGCCACTGTATTTTAGTAGTTAAGAGTACAGGTCTCTTCCTAGGTGTATTTTGTAAACATCAGTTTAACTCATCTGTAAAATAAACATATAATTTTTGTCTCATGAGCTTTTTATAAGAAAAAAATAGAATGTGCAAAGCACTTAAAATAAAACCAAGCTCTAATTACCCCAAAATAATGAATAATAAAAATATTTAAAAGTTTTTACATGCAGGATGATACTAATTTTGATATCAAATTATTGATCTTCAATATTTTTCAACAACTACTATTATGATCAACTCCACTTTAGTAGCTTAAATTTATATAAGGTATATATGTTTATTGCTTAATAAATATCAGTATAGCACTCTCCATATCATATATTTATCTTGGAAGTAAATTAACTTTTTCTTCTTCAAATATATTCCTTAGTATTGGACCTATTTCCTGGTTTAGAAAACTATGCCATAAAAAAATTGTATTTTCTTTAATGTTCTCCCTTACAGTTTCGGGCGCATACACCTTAAATATATCCATTATTAAAAAGCTATTGAAATGCAGTCATATTTATCAAATTTTTTATATACATTTGATAAAATAAGGAGGGATGACAAAGAAATAAAAAGTGGTATTTATACTCACAGAGTTTAGCAGGGTTAAACACATTTGCTTTGTATTTAAGATTATAATAAGTTTAAAATGTCATCTTCAATCACAACAAAATGTAACAACAATAAAAATTTAAAATAGAAAAGATTTAGCTAAGGTTATTCATAACTGACAAAAATGAGTTATGGAGAAAAGACTAAGAGACCCAGCTTGGTGTGTTACAAGTAGAGGGGAGGCCTTGCCCAGGGGAAAAAATGGACAGAGAAATTAGAAAGAATATCTTCCTTAGAGATGGAGATGCAAAAAGTAAGGTGAAGGCTGAACTAGCCAAGAGAAGGTAGTTCACAAACTAAAAGGCTGAGAGAGAACTTGAGGAAGATTTTATTAGTTCCAGTGTTATAAGTCAGAGTAAGGAGAAAGTACTGAAAAAACACGCTACTCTCTTTTGACACTAGTCTTCCTTAAGTGTCAGTGCCCCAAAGCGGGAAAAAAATCAAACATGTTTTCAGTTGAGGCAAATAGATGTTATTGTCTAATATTAAGATAATAATTCAGTACAGTTTTAAGGGAACACTAAATCTGTAGTTCTTTTTTCCTCCAACTGTTCATGGAAAACGACTACTTATTTTCATTCAGCACATAATATCCCACAAAAAAAATGTCTTTAAAAGGAAAAAATAATTGTTTGGTCATACTGTACTCAGAATTCATTTAAACACTTTTTCCATTACAAAATTTTATATACTTCAGCTATCTGTGTACTATCAATACATTTCCATAACATAACATTTAGTTTCTTTTTGCTGACTTTCTTACAGAATGTTTTTTTCTGATTGATGGCAATAAAAAGGAGTTAAAACTTAAAAAAAAAAATTAATCATTTGTACTAAATGATCTCAAAAAAGAATAAGATAAATAGGAAAACACATATCAAACATAAACTTTCTCCATAACAGCAGCTCTGAGGAAAAAAAAAAAAAAGTACTTTTTTTTTTTTACATCAATCAATTAGAGAATATATGACTTTACAATTTTCTGGTGAAGAAGGATGAATATTATCCCTGAATTCTAATGAAAGTAAAATAAAACCTCTGTGACATTATGGTTAATACTTAAATGTATGAGGTTTTGTTGTAGGAAGCAGTAATCCATTTACCCAGAGAAGATTTTCAAAAATCACATATATAGGGTGCTTGAGTGATTTAGTCCAATAAGTGGTTAAGTGTTTGTCTTCAGCTTGGATCATGATTTCCGGGTCCTGGGATCAAGCCAGCCTCCAAGTGGGGCTTCCTATTCAGTGTTTCTCCCTCTCCCTCTGTCCCTTCCCACCTCATGCTCTCTCTCTCACATTCTCTCATGCTCTCTCTCTCTCTCAGATAAAATATTAAAAGAAAATCATATTTGCTCCTCATCTTCAATTCTGACACAGCATCCTGGGATATTATTTATTGACAAAACGGAGAAACTTCCTTTCCCCAATTGTGCCCAACCCACTAGGAAATTACAAATGTATATTGTTAAAATAACGATCCTTAAAAAGTTTGGCTGTTATGCACAAAATCAAAAGGAAAAAGGAAGGAAGGAAAGAAGGAAGGGAACAATCTATTCAGAATCTTGAGAACAATCTGAACAAAAGAAAACTGAATATTAGTCTAATAATAATTTTAGAAACAGCATGTGCAAATTGTCACTCTTATCAAATTATTGATTTCATGAAAATATCTTCAACAATGGGAATAAAAAATAATTAATTTATATTTGAAAGCACAAAAAAGTTCAGGTCATATAATTTCCATCAAGTATCACCTTGTCTAATCATTAATGGCAAGATGTCAGTAATGAAAGAGAAGTAAGCCAAGTGACAGCTTTCCTTATGTTCACTCCAGCAAATACATGCTTAGCCATTTTATACCATCTGGTACAGAAGTGTTAGAGCAGTGAATGACTGGTGGAAAAAACAGTGTTGGGATATCAGTGGGGAGAGTCAACTAAAAAAGAGAAAGGATTCCAACTGTGACAAGAGATATAAACAAAGGACCTGAGTGGTCATTCCCCATGAAGTACAGATAGCTAAGAGAGAAATTGGAGTCAATGGGAAGTTAGAGTTGGTAATCTAGGTTGGAGGCCCCACTGTTACATCCTTTAGGCTGTTGTACTTTAAGAAATAAATAAACACTGTAAAAATAGCACTTGGATGAAAACCAAGCTGCTTCTAACAAACAAATCAATACTGTTTATAAAGGAGGAATTTTTGCTCAGAGCTGTGTTTCATGTATGTTGTTGTTGCATGTGTGACTATTTGGTTGGTTGCTTTTAAATGCTTCTATTGCAGTTAATTATGGCAGGTATGAGTAAAGGTAGAATGTATGATTCTGCCTTATTTTGCCACAACTATTTCTGGGTAGTTGAAAAATACTTCTCAAAAATGTGCTGTAACTATCCTTAGTGTAAATAACATGACAGGGAAAGACTAGGGGTACTGATGGTCAACCATTTGGTATTTTAAATTATCAGAGGAAAACAATAAGCTATATAACTTTATAAAATATAATTTCCAAATTTCAGTGATCTAGTGTAATTATTAGGGTCTTCCCACTCCACAATGTGGAAATGACACTTCAGAAACTTAAAAGTGATACGTTAAATCTAAATTACATTTGAGGTTTTTATCAATTTCCAAAATCTGATTTACCATTTTATGTGCCTAGTTATGTCTCCCATTAAACTCCAAAGTGAAACCTTGATTACAGCTAAGCTCATTTTTATTTTTCATGGTTTACACATGGCACTTGCTTTGGCAGTACATATACCAAAATTTTCATTGTTCACCTCTAGAAAATTCTTCCAGTCGGTACAGTGCCTTCTTCTCTGACTTAGCCTAACTTGGCATTTCTCCAAGTCTGGCTTCCTCAGTAATGTTTCCCTAATGATGGCTGCCTATAAAAAGCCTATCTATTAAATGATGCTCTGGATGTGACTTATAGCTTACTGTCATGTTCTCTAATGGTAGTAGCATAATTTAGCATACTTACCCCTATCACTTTTCAGGGTTATTTCATATTTCATTTTTTCCCCTACAATTTGTGTGTATGAACAATTAGTCTCTTCAAGTAGATTATAAATTATTTTTGAGCAAGGGGTGAAACATAGTATCAGGCACAAATTCATTTTAGTTAGTTTCATGATAAACACAAAGACCATTTTAGAATTCCTGTTTACTTAGTGTGAGATTAAGCACAAGAATTTGGTGCTGCAAAATTACTGAATAGGCTGGAAGAATAAAGAAAGACAAACATGAATGCCTCTAACTTCCTGCTTTACCTACAGCTTTCAGAGAATTAGAAAGGTGTTCCTCTCATTAAGGTAAGGAATTGCAGGATTTCA
Source organism: Meles meles (assembly GCF_922984935.1). NCBI lineage: Eukaryota > Metazoa > Chordata > Mammalia > Carnivora > Mustelidae > Meles > Meles meles. Next base: position 127,832,617 of record NC_060069.1, on the reverse strand, counting down.
CTATTCATATGCACATCTTCCTGGCTTATTCAAGCAGGTGATTCAGAAAGGAACGTTTCAAAATCATTGCAGAAATTCTTTTTCCCAAGTTTATCTGTCTGATGATGTTGAATGAATCGTAAATCTTTAGTTTTTCTTCTAACTTCCAGATTTCACATGATTCCATTTCATTGGTGGGACAAAAATGAGGAGTCTCTGTAAGCACAGGAGTCTGGGAAATGTAGTTCCTAAACTTAAAACTTCAGCAAGAGAATGAAGAGTGCAATATGGGAGAAGGGTAGTTAAGAGATTTTTCTAAATTGTACCCAGCTGTTGGCTACATATTTACATAGAAATGTGTCAATTATTTGAAGTCATTTATCTAAAAACAAACAAACAAACAAAAACCTTTCAATAAATTAGTTAATTCTTATAAATTCGCTATTTTAAGATTAAAACTACTATTTATATAAGAGTCCCTCAATTAGTAAGAGCTGATGAAAATAGTTTTGTGGTGCCCTGTACAGACAGAATAACTACCCTACTTTTCAGACAGAATAGCTGGTGTCAGCAAAACATCAAGAGAAACTAGTTGGAGATGTATTAATGATCCCCATAGGTAGATGGGACTATGAACAGTAAGTCACTTAACCTGAAGTTTTATGAAAACTTAAAATGTTTTAAAGTTTTAGATTACTCAAGGAGCAGAACAATTACACTCCATCCCCAAAGCATTCATACAACATGGGTTGTAACCTTACCATAACCCCCAGGGTAGTGTGACATGATGGGTAAGGTTCAAGTTAAGGTTTTCCACCAGTTCAGCCACCCATTTGGGGTGGCAATGCAAAATGAAATTTTAAATGAGGTATAGAGTCCTGAAAAGCTCTATTTTTGCCACACTGAAGCATAAATTAAGATTAATACTTTCTAGAGAAGGATATCAATCTATGAAGCTAAAGGGAGAATTTTATGGGATCCTACATTTGTATTTTTGTACCTGGAAAAAAAATCTATGTTTAAACAGTGAAGGGGAAAGGTGTCTCTAAGGCAAGAATATTAGGTGCTTCTACTCACATAGCTTTGGAAAACAGGTCTGCATCTTCATTCGACTGCTATGGATTACCATGTATAGCTATACATTTTTAGTCATAACTAAGTCTCCGTCTTAAGTCCCTTCCAGCAGTCCAGAGTGGTGGTGTCATCCTTCCAAGGCATTTTTGATCAACATTTCACTAGTCTATTAAGGAATATTACACAGGGAATTATTTTTACATTTTATTATGGATATTTAGAGTTATCATATTCATTTTTACATAGCTTCACTTTTTAGCCTAATGTTAGATTTGTTATATGAACTGTACAGTATCAGTTATTCTGAATCTGTTGCCATTTATACCTCAATCAAATGATACTAACAATAAAGGTTAGTAAAAGTAGGTGAAAGAATACAAAAAAAAGGAAAATTTACAATATTTGCTAGATACGTGTAAAATATTATAATAGATAAAGTATCCCATTTTTCTTTTACATTTGAACTCAAGCCTTATATCTTTGTGGATAATTTGCATTTTACACTCCATCATTATATTAAATATGTATATTTATGTACATAAAGACATGTTTATATATATAATTATAAATAAATATAAATCTTGGGCAATTTATCTAAAAAAATTCTTTCAATAAGCTAGTAATTCTTATAACTATTTTAAGACTAAAACTACCATTTATCTGTATAAGAATCCCTCAGTTAGGAAGAATAGAGAATATAAGTATATATATGTATATGTAGGCTATATATAGGTAACATACACAATGTCTATATGTTATCTATATATAGCCTATATATATATATATATGTGTATATATATATATCTTCCAGGATTTATATTTATGTATTATATGTTACATGTTATATATTTTATACCATATACATTATATGTTACAATTATGATATAATGTCCATTAATATCATTATTTTAATAGGTCATTTTGATATGTATTATTTTCATATGTTAAAATGTCAAGTCAAAAGATTTGAAAGGTCTGAAATTTAACTTAATAATAAGCTCAAAAGTTAGTCCATCACAGATTCATAGACCCTGGCAGACAAATACAAGGCCTTTGGATCAGAGACAAAAGACAGTCTCTGGATCACATCAATGGGTATGAATAATATCTTGCATCTGTTCTGCAAACCCTAATTTTCGCATGGTGACACATTAAAGATTAAATCATCTATACATACAATGGAGTGCATTACAGGAGATAAACCCTAAGATTAAGAATCCCTGATTTTATTATGGAGACTGTTCATAAACTTGCCTATTTCTCCCATGTTAGAGAAGAGACATTTTCTTAATATTTTGAACACAATTGAAAATTCCCCAGGAAAAGAGAGAGAAATCTCTATCTTTGCTACCTGGAAATTTAAGTAAATGTGCTTCAGTGGGAGCCACTGTATTTTTCCGAGGCTGAGCATTTATATAAAGACAAACAAAAGAAAAAGTAGTCTAATGGAATTTGTTGCTAATACCTAATAATGAAAGAATATGAACGATCTATGGCCAGTTGTTTCCTAACAATACATACACATAAAAGTCATAAATTTATCACATTTATGGTTGACATGAATATTGAAAAAATATAAGTAAATATATGTATATAAATGTAAATATAAATTCTCCTTGTGCTAAAGGAGATATCATAGACTTGGATTATAGTATAGCCTTGGATATAAAGCATATACATATAGTAGTTTTGTTAGTTAACTATATCTTAATTATAAAATGTATTAAGAAAATATTCAGAATAATTTATCTAATTCTTAGAAAAACACATGCTTCTTGAATTATACATTTTTAGTGATAAAAGTATAATAAACTAAGTAAAAATGGTTGTGGAAAATCAGAATTTATAATGATTATGGGTTAAATATTCAGATTATAAACTTTCTTTTACATAAAAATGACTGCTTTGAATGTGGGATATGAAATTCTTTTTATTGAGAATTATTGTCTCATTGATTCTTTTTTTTTCTTACAGAAAAGCAGATGTCCCATATTAGATGTGATTTCAATTCACATTCAACATTTTTAGTGTTAATTATTCCTAATTAAATATGTTGTCCATATCAACAGCCCACTTTGGAGAATACAAAAATGCTTTTTTTTTTTTTTTTCTTAAAAATCAAAATATTTATGTCTAGGATGGAAAGCAGTTTAATTTTAGTTACTCTGACTTCTCCTGAGAATTTTCATCCTACTAGCTTTAGGAATAAGAAATTATGTTAATAGTGGATCTATGGTGGCACTTTGGAAAGCAGACCAGTAATTATATTTAGAGATAAATTAAAAGGAATTTATTCTTTGACAATAGCGAATGTTCATAATGAATTTATTCACAGGAATAAAGACAATGGTTCGATTCTGTTTTTGTTTGTTTGTTTGTTTGTTGTTTTTGTAGAGTTTGTGAATGTCAGAGATTTCATACTATAAAGGAAACTCCTTTTAATATTCATGATAGGGGTATCGGGTGGCTCAGTCAGTTAAGCATCTGACTCTTGGTTTCAGCTCAGGTCATGATCTCATGGTCCTGGGATCAAGCCCTGCATTGAATTCCACACCTAGTGCAGAATATTCTTCAGATTCTTCCTCTCTCTGACCCTCCCTGCTTGCTCTCTCTCTGTCTCTCTCTCTTTAAAAGAAAGAAATAAAATCCTTATATACTCCAGAAAAATACATACCAGTGTATTTGCCTGATTGATTCCTGTGGTAGAGAATTTATCACTTTTCACCTGAAATTTCAAATTCTTCAATTGCTGCATAATTATCACAGATATAAATTTACGTGTCTTAAAGTACCAGTATTTGGTGGTAGGTACTGTATGACTTCTAGAAACAATTTTAATATACACTCATATACTCCTTTTTTTTTGCAAATAAACAAAATTACCAAATATTATGTAGTGAAAAAGGCCAGAATTCATATTTTGCTTGTCTCCAGTGTTCATCATCTTCAATGTGCTATCTGGTAAGAGAAGTTCTACCTTTTATACCGATTATGGCTTTTGCTATGGGCCTACCTAACACGGAAAATCCAGGATAGAGGTTGATTTAAAATATAAAGAAAACAATTCTAAAGTGAACTGAGGGATAAACTAAGCTTTATTTACCTTAAAGTTAAATTATCACCTGAAATAGAGTAGAAAAGCATCTTTTTGTAATTGTATAATTGAGAAATTCATAATGTGTTAAGATTTTACTATTTGAAGTGAAAAAATTGTTTGGTACAGTATAGAGCAGGTTTTAGAAAGTCTATAAATCTCTTCATTTCACTCAAAATTATTTTTAAAAATATAGGTTAATGTTAATGTGATATGATAAACTCAATTTCATTACGTGCATTAAATAATTTATAAATAAATAAATAAATAAAATGTCTTCAAACTAGGTTACCAAAACCATATAGAAGTTTGATGCTCCTCAATGCTCCTTAATTTCTTGCTTGAATCAGAATTACCAGTTTGAATCTTAACCTCAAGTGAGAATTCACATCTGAGAGCCTTTTATTGAGCCCAAATAGTGTGAACAGGCAGCCTACATAGATGTTTTCTTTTGTCTTGCTGTTTTCCATATGCTTCTTTGCTAGGATCCTCCAATTCCTGTTGTGAGGATTATCATCTATTGCCAGGATATCATGAATGAGTAGATGATTCTAACCAACCCCAAATACTTCATATTTATAACCCATTTTACATTAGTAAAACTGACCAAATGAACTTATTTCACTGTGGTTTTCAAGAAGTAAATTGTGTACAAATTTATTTTATGCATTTGTATTCAAAGTAGCTCCAGAAATTGTTTAAAACTTACATTCATGTAGTGTTCACCTACATCATAATTATTCCCCATACTATTAGAATCACTTAGTCTCCTTCTCCACTCAGCATAATTCTAAACCTAAATTATCACTCATATAGATTAAGGTAATTGTAATAACTAAATTTGTGCATTTGCCACAAGTCATTATCCTAATGAATACATTTGTCTTTTTAAAATCTGGTGGGCTAAACCATTTTCCAGGTCAGCTTAAGTACCTTAAATAAAATCTACTGAAGAAGCAATATCCACTCATGTCTTTAGTATAAATGCACAAATGTGGAAAGGTTGGGGAGCAGAGCTAAGCTTGGAGAGCACTAAAGTAAACAGACTGAGCAGGGTGAGCACTGGAGCAGAACAAAATGATTCTGAAACAAAGTGAACAAACCTCAGCTAGGTTAGAAGCCCAGCTAAGCAAACAGAGAACAGTGCTGCGCTCAAAAGAAGAGTAAGAACTCTAGGGAAAGCTTTGAGGCAGTTAACAAAATTCATTATGAGTTCCTCTACCTATAAATGGACTTTAGCTATTTCAATCCCATCTGTGAACTGTCTGGACATACAGAGAGGCATTGCCAAAATCATAATAGTGATGGGTTAATTAGAGGAAAAATCAGTAGGCTACTTTTATTGGACTATTGTTCTCTCAATTTGTTTTTAAAAATAAGTTATGTAGAACTCTACTTCCCTTTATAAAAAATTAAGTGCTAAATTGATCAGTCCTACCATTGTAAATCATGTTTAAAATAGGCAAAATGTAAGAGGCAGTTCTTTTCAGATATTGGATAACAGGAGGTTCAAGGTTATAATTCATGATAGAAGGAAAAATCATGACGTAAACCACATAATTAGCATTTCTTCAAACTGCATTGAGCTAGATTCCAAAAATATATGGTTATTCTCTGCATAAAATGATCAGATCAGAAGAAACGTCTAGAATTTTCAGGATAAGTCCTTAGAAAGTAGATGTGTAGGTGGAAGGGGAGCATTATAAATCATTGTGAAAGTTCCCCCATAAATCCTTAGATGACAGCAAGGCTGTATATGCACAGGGTAAAATTCGAGACTTACCAGAAAGGGTATTCATTTGTCAGATCTACTACCAGTTTGAGAGACAAGTATGTACAGGAGAGGCCAAGCAGTGCTTAGAGATTTTAGATATTAGTTCATCCAAAGTAGAGCAATATGTTTATCACAAAAGACATCTGGCTGAGATGTCAGGATTACATGTAAGAATCACAACTACCCCATGTAAGAAGAATTCATCTTCGAGACCTCCTCTTACAAAGTTGAACCCAAGTCTTGACAAGATCTCCACTGAATGCAGAGATTGGATTATTAAGTCATGCCAAGTTAGAAGGGCTTTGAAAAAACTTTAGATCTTTAATTACACATCTGTATAATTCACAAATCCTAAATTTAAAGAGTACAAAAGATCAGAATGATTAGCCAGTAATTCAAGTATCTGCTAGAATCAAAATCAATACAACACATGCCACAGGAAGATAGTTCAACATAGAGTCTCCATGATAGTTCATCTGTAATATAAAGCACACAGCTAAAAATTATTAGACCCATGCACAGAAACCAGAAAATGTAATCCACCAAGGTTCAAACTGTCAACAGAAGTCTTAGACAAAAATAATGACACCAGCAGACAATGATTTAAAAGCAGTTATTTATAAATATATTCATGATCTTTAAAAAATATAATCTTAATGAATAAATAGATAAGTGATCTTGTTACCTGTGAAAGGGTCTGCATTGCATTGTGTGAATGTAGGTCTCAGTCTTTGGATTCCCCAAGAGAAGGTTTATACGGGGATCCACAACTGAATACAGACAGCCAGAAGGAAAGTAGCAAGTACAAAAGCACTTTATTAAATCAGAAGGATACTCTCATTTTGGAAGAGCAGGCAGGTTTCAGGAGGTGGAACCAGCCCCAGATTGTTCAGGGACTGGATAGTTGCTGTGTTTCTCTGGAATACAAAAAACTATAATATACAGTAAGTGGTATCTAAAGGATATTGCTTCCAGCCATTCGGGGAACTCCTCTTACAAGTTTTTTACCCTACAAAGTTTATACAAGAGCCATCATGGCAGCCTTTCAGGGGCTGAGGAAGGAGGGATTGTACCCACAATCCAAATGCATTATAATGAGTTTAAGGGTTTACCTTGAGGCAGAGGTAGTAGAAAAAAGTGCAGGTACCTTACCTGTGGCTCTTGATCTGTCAGCCCTGGGGTCTTGAAGTCACAAGGTTAGGGTGTTGTGGCCCCAAGGGCTTTTAGTGTGTAGCTTATTTATTATCGTCCTTAACTCCAGCTCATGTCTCTATCATTCCCCTTCAAGGACTTGGGACTCTGCTTGGGGGCATTCTTTCCACTGCTTGTGTCTAGCTTCTACCTAACAATCTCAATATAGAAACAGATGCTATAAATAAAGTACTATAGAAATTCTATAATTAAAGAGTATAGTCACTAAAAGGAACATTGCACTGAATGAGTAATACATATTTAATGAATTTGAGAAGTAACCAGTTTTAAGGATTAAATTCAGGAACCAGAGGTGAAAAAACTAAAGAAAACTAATAGAGGCCCTAGGATCTTGTAATGAAATATCAAATGTCAAACATACCTGTACAGGAATCCTGGGGGAGAAAAGAATCCTAGGGCTGGGGGAAAAAAAAAAACACGATTTAAACATATAATAATTGCATTTTCTAAAATTGGGCAGATTTAGTTTCTCTGTCTCTTATCAAGATAAATACAAAAAAAAACCATACCTAGTCAAATCATAGGCGAACTCATAAAACCAAAGATAGAGGGAAAATATTAAAAGTTTTCACAGTGACAAGATAAAATATGGAGAAGAAACGAAACACATAAAGAGTAGCTGATTATTCACTCATCAGAGCAATAAGGGTAGAAATAATGGTTCAAGATTTTAAAAATACTGGAAAGGAAAAACAAAATAAAATACTTCCATCCCTGGAAGAAATTTATTACTGATTCCCCCATATACTTAATTGATTAATCCAATGCATTTTTCATATAGCCAAGATCCTTTCTAATATGTAAATATACTCGTATAACATTCCTGCTTCTAATGCTTTACTAGCTGCCATTTTTCCTGATAAAATCTAAACATATCATTTCTAAATGTAGTATACAAGACACTTCAGCCTAATTTTTCAACTCCACCTTCATACTTTCTATAAAATCAAGTTATATTGAACTTCTCTTTTTCCAACAAAATGCCATGTTTCCTCTTTCATCCCTGACATTTGAACATAAAGTTTTCTCTTATCCTGATCTCTTCTACATACAATCCTTCACATTATGTTCAGTTGTTTCCATAGTGCAGTGGTTATCATGTTCGCCTGACACGTTATGTTCAGTTAGTATATTACTTAGGGTATTCTAGGTTATAATGTAGAAACAAACAACCTTCAATTTAGAGTGACTTAAAACACCAAAGGTGTAGTTAAGCTGCTGGTTGATGAAATGCATCAAAGAAACCAACCTCCAATCTGTATATCATATGCTTCTATGATTGCTGCATCAGAGGAACAAAAGTGTAGAAAGTGGTGTTCTAGCATTGTTACACCTGTATCAGGAAGAAACATGTAACTCTTCTGCTTAAAATCCATTGGCCAAAAAGGCAGAAAAATATTATCTCCCACTGTGCTAGAAGGAGAGGACATCAAATTGCTTACTGCAGTGAATAGCAATTATTCATATCTGAATTCTACCTCCTTCTAATGTAAAATGTTTTCTCTTTGAAGAATTTCTCCCATACAACTCATCCCATTTCAGTCTTGATACTCCTCTCATTTTTTTCAAGTACGTATCATGGATTTCTTACACAGAAATTATGTTGTACTACTACTGTTTATTTAATAATATATGCCCCCCTTGATATAAAGAAAGCTACAGAAAATCATTTTACAAAAGATTGCCAAAATTATAGGTAATTTATTGATATTCCTTAAATATACAAATACATTAGTCATAAAGTAAAAATTATCAATAATTTTAGGAAGAATTTAGTCCTATACTCAGTAGTATTTTATCAAAAATGGAAAGTAAAAAACAACTTACATGTCACCAAAATATCATAGAACTCATTATTCTCAGACATACGGTATGAAATATTATTTAACGTAATAATAAATAAATAATAGGCTAAAATCTACTCATTAATATGGAGAATTAAAAGGAAAATTAAGAAGTAAATAAAAAATGCTGATAGTGATCTGATATATTATTTGTAACCATTTTACATCTAATATTCTTGGCAATCTTGCAAGTATCTAATTTCTTTTAGTCGGCAGTTTGAGTTTCTGAGATCCCTATCAAACAAATTGTAATATAAAAAGTGTAAGATGACCTCTTTAAATGCACTTGTAACAAAACATGTCACTCTGTGAATGCTTTTGTGGCTTTAGGGTATTATTCAAATACCACACCCCTCAACATTATGTATGATCAGCATATTTTAGATTTGCCCTGATTACATTATAGAAGGAATGCAAAAAGAGAAGCAAAAAGAACCCTATTTGTTTGAATGTGTCCTGTATTCATACTCCATATCCATCATAAAGGGTTTTTATTTTTTTCAGGTTTAAACAGCAAAAATTTATTTATTCTCATTGTTGAAGGAAATCATGTAGTGCTAATACTTACAGAACTGAAGCATATAGAACTCTATTTTTACCAAAACAAGCATGGAAATTTATATGAATCAAGACTTATCCAAATAATAGCTTGTAGAAATATTTATGAAGCAAATAAGAGGGAATCCCAAAGATAATGCCAGCAAACTATCCTTTACATATATGTGTATATATGTGTATGTATAGTTATTTTTGTTATAAAATAAAATTGATTCCTCAATTTTAATAAAGGTAAAATATAGTGGAATGTTTTGTACCCAGTAAAATGATATCATTTATAACTAATGTTTAAAATATATTATATAAAATGTTAATATAAAGATATGTTTCAGATAGGCTATAAGTACTATGAAAATATGTAATATGATATTTAAATAATAGCCATACTCTTCGAAAGAATATATCACTTGGCTAAGTAAATATAGTATTTCATTTAAAAATAACATAAAACAAAATTAAACAATTGCAAAAAAACATATTCAGTTTTCAGTATTTTATGAAGGAACAAAAATTTATTATAGTCATTGAATTTGAAGATTGTTTCTTTATATTCAAATTTAACACCAAGAACTCTTATTAATTCTACAACAAAATAATGCCATAAAATTTTAGTTCTTTTTAGTTATCAAAAATTTAACATTAAAGATTATGTACGGGGCACCTGGGTGGCTCAGTGGATTAAAACCTCTGCCTTCGGCTCAGGTCATGATCCCAGGGTCCTGGGATTGAGCCCTGCATCAGGGTCTCTGCTCAGCTGGTGGACTGCTTCCTCCTCTCTCTCTCTGCCTGCCTCTCTGCCTACTCGTGATCTCTGTCTGTCAAATAAATAAATAAAAAATCTTAAAAAAAAAGACTATGCACAAAATGAAATGAAAATGAAACGACAAAATTCTTAATATGAAGGGAAAAGCAGAACTAAGGAAGCAGTTGCATTAACAAAAAGGGAAACATAAATTTTAACCAAATAAAATAAAAATTTTACTACCTAAGTAGTAATACATTACTTATTTCAGAAAACATGCTCTTAATATATAGAACTAAAAACTTCATATTTTTCTCTGTTTTTTCTTCCATTTCTATAATCATGGAGCAATTTGGGGTATGTACAGGCAATGTATATATAGTACATTGCATCAGCCAATAGAAGATAGTTGAGTTCTATAGTACTATATTCACTTATGAGTTAGGAATCATGTTCTCTTCAGTAGCTATAATGAGGAAGGAAAATTATAAGAGTATATACTTCCCTAGAAGACATTCTGAGTGTTAAGGAGGTTATGAGTGTCAGAGCTCTTCTTTTGGGGGCTCTTGGGAGTGTTTCAGGCCAAAACATGCTAGTGCACAAAATATTTTTGTAATTTTTCTCTACTTCACAAATATATTATTTGTATATTTGCTTATTTTTATTTTTTTAATTTTTTAGAATTTATTTTTTATTTTTTTAATTATTTTTTTTAAGATTTTATTTATTTATTTGACAGAGAGAGAGATCACAAGTAGGCAGAGCAGCAGGCAGAGAGAGAGAGGGAAGCAGGCTCCCTGCTGAGCAGAGAGGCTGATGTAGGGCTTGATCCCAGGACCCAGGGATCATGACCTGAGCCAAAGGCAAAGGCTGAAACCACTGAGCCACTCAGGCACTCCTATATTGCTTTTTAAAAGAAGAAATTATTGCTGGGCAATGCCAAAAGAAAAGAAAATTACTGGTATCAGGTCTGATCCCAAATTGCCTATCACACTCAAATAATCACCGTGACTCAAATTCTTTCCCTTCAGAAGGCAATTTAGAGACCATCTGTCTTTACTAATGCCTAGGTCTTAATGTAGGGGAGAGTATTCTGGCACTCCATTCCAAAATGTTTCAAGGCATACATTCATCTTCCTGAATAGTTTGAAATAAACACAACTTTCCTCATTTTGTCATATAGTTTAAGTACTGGACACCTGCAATGATGCTTATTTCCTTGAATCCAGTTGTGAGCTATATGAGAGCCAATGCCAGACAAGGGGAAAGCAAATAATTCCAATGCAAATATAATAGAAAGGCATCTTGAGAAACAACGAGGTCCACGTTTCAAGAGAACTTTTCAAGCTTGAAGAATAAAAAGTTCAAAGTCCTGGTTTTTGATAAGATCACAGGGCAGAGTAAAAGTAGCAAATATCACAAGCTAAGTAAATGAAGAATATAATAATCTAAAATACCTTTTTTCTGTCTTTTATTTTCCAAAATACACTTACTAGCTAAATTAACTAAATGTTTCAATATAACTTTTAGGTATAAAAAGTATAGAAGTTTGGATATTCTAAACTGTTTTTGCAAAAAATAAGGAGAACTGTAAAAAATTTATAAAAGTAATTAACTGTAAAAACGAATTTTAAATTGATTTCAGTGTTCTGCTCATATATTCATGCTTTTGTATTCATAAAATTGAATTAAAACAATTCCCTGACTTTGAAAACTTTTTTTTTCCCCAGAGGGAGAGAGAATGGAGGAAAGAGGAAGGAATGGAGGAGAGGAAGAGAGAGACCCTTAAGCAGGCTACACACCCAGAGCAGAACTGGATATAAGGTTCAATCTCACAGCCCTGAGATCATGACCTGTGCCAAAATCTAGAGTTGGACACAACCAATTAGACACACAGGGAGCCTGAAAACTCTTAATATCTCTAAAGGAAGAGTACAAATAAATGTTTTAGTTCTTTTGATAATTGGTCTTTTTTTTTCCCCAGTCCTAATAAAAACACATGATTGCCTATAGAAAATAATGATATTTCCTTCAAAAATAATAATATTTTTTTCCCTTTTTATTAATTTTTTCAGCGTAACAGTATTCATTCTTTTTGCACAACACCCAGTGCTCCATGCAAAACGTGCCCTCCCCATCACCCACCACCTGTTCCCCCAACCTCCCACCCCTGACCCTTCAAAACCCTCAGGTTGTTTTTCAGAGTCCATAGTCTCTTATGGTTCGCCTCCCCTCCCCAATGTCCATAGCCCGCTCCCCCTCTCCCAATCCCACCTCCCCCCAGCAAAAATAATAATATTTTAATTACCTAGTAAAGAGTGTATTTAATTTTATAGTTGCTTAGAAGGTTCATAAGGCCTTGCAAAATTTTTTAATTACTATCTATACTTTTTTTTCCCATTTCATTTCTTTTCAGTGTTCCAGAATTCATTGTTTATGCACCACACCCAGTGCTCCATACAATATGTGCCCTCCATAATATCCACCACCAGGCTCACCCAACCCTCGACTCCCCTCCCCTCCAAAACCTTGCTTGTTTCTCAGAGTCAACAGTCTCTTATGGCTTGTCTCCCCCTCCAGTTTCCCCCAACTCACTTCTCTCCATCTCCCAATGTCCTCTGTGTTATTTCTTATGCTCCACAAGTAACTGTGATAATGTAACTGACTCTCTCTGCTTGACTTATTTATTACTATCTATACTTTAACAGAGGCAATGAAAGTCAGTTTCCAATAAGATTCCAGATGTATTCATACATATATATATGTATTTATTTAAATATGAATACACATATACACTGACTGCATATGTATTTATGTTTGTATATGTGTGTGTGTGTGTGTGTGTGTTTATAAAATGTGAAAAGTGAGATGCTTGGGTCGCTTAGTCAATTAGGCATCTGCATCAGCTCAGGTCATGATCTCAGAGTCCTGGAATCAAGCCCCACACTGGGCTCCCTGCTCAGTGGGGAATCTGTTTCTTCCTCTGCCTCTCCCCCCACTCATGCTCTCTCTCCCTTTCTCTCACTTGTTCTCCTCCGTCTCTAAAGAAATAAATAAATAAAATCTTTAAAAAATAAGTCATGAGAGGTGATCACTTTTTAAATTTGGAAGAAAGTTGATATAGAGGGTTTAAAATTATATAATGGAAATGTGAATTGACAGAATAATTCTTTAATATCTCTGATTGTTAAATAAGGCAAAAGCAGCAAATCCAGTGAATATAAAAATTAACTTAAAGCCACATACATACAGGTTTCACAAGGATGACAACTTTGGCAAATTTTAACCATGAAATGAAATGACATAAAATTAAAATAAGAATAGCTCTTTTTATATTTTTTACATAAAAATAAGCTTTATTTTCTCACATCAACACATATAAGTTCATTGCAGCTGCTTGGACGTCTGTAAAAGTAAAGAAAAGTAAATTACAGATATTTTTAATGAAATAAGCTGCCAGACGGTCATGAATAGTGCTTATCCAGGAAGATATTTTCTTTGCTCTTTAAGCATGGAAAAAGGAGGCATGTTTAATGGTTCCATAGGGATGATAGTTTGTTTTCAAATCTGCTTCACACAAAATGTTGGCTTTGAATATGATTTTTTTTTTTTTATGTTATGAGATTGGAATTTTGGAGTTCTTCCTTTTCATACTGTGTTTCTATAATCAAAAGATAAACATAAAATGTTTAAAGGAATAAAGAATAATTCTGTTTGAAATCATAAAAATGTCCTAACAAAATATACAAAACCAAACATGATGTCTTTGTTTAAAACATTATCTAGTATTAAGAACAGCAAAAATAAATTAAGTCAAATATTCAACACTTTCTCTTGATCTTTCAGTAGGCTTTTATTTTTGAACAGATCCTTGAAATGTGTTTTGCATTATAAGCAATATGGAGAAAAACGATTTTGATGATGTTAGAACCTGCTGATAGTTAATGGCTGCCACTTTAGCAAATGGATACACAAACACAAATACATATAGGTTAGTGTCCCTGATAATATTGAAATAAAATACCAATATGGAAATTTTTTATGACTTAGTAGAAATATCAACTTATCTGAATTGTTCTAGTTCCAACTCCTTTGAGCTCAAAAGATTGTTACAATTGTAGATCATATGAGAAAAATTGGGAGACATTTATATAAACAAGAGCATTCAAGACATAATTTATTGATCATTCTAAAAATGACAAATTTATTGATTACTAATTTTCAAAACTACTATTTTAAGATAGTAGGAAATGGCTGCTTAATATAATGATTTAAGTGTTTAATTAGTTAGAAATTAATCAAACCAATAGTTATACTTTTAATTACATTAAAATGTACAACCTTGAAAAAATAAATAAAAAATAAAACATTCAACCTTGAAAAATAATAGGTAACACATTGAAAATTACTAAGAAAAAAGATAAAAGGAATTTTAAAATAATTGAATTTAATCCAATTTTGGATTTTAATTCTAATTTGGACTTTAATCCAATTTGTGCCAATAATTTTACTACTTCTTATCTTGGTATCTAAAATCTACTCACAACTTTCAAGAAGTAGATCTTGGAGATTAAGATCTAAAAACCAAGAACTAGTTCTGTAATTTCTTGCTACTTATAATTCTCAAACTCTCAAGAAAAAATGAAGATGTTTAGAATGACATGAATTACCCTGAATTTATATAAAAAGAAACTGGAAAGAATGTTTATATTATAGCTCTTGTCTTGCACCACCCTGCATAGCACACACCTGCTCTAAAAACAATTTCATTATTGCAATGTAGTAGCAAATTATTTATTTTAACATATATACTTCCTTATCACTCTAATCATAATCCATTCACCTATGTCTTTCTACACACCAAAACACAAAATTTGCAAATTCATTATAGTCAGGCATTATATTATTCTGCCCCCCCCAACTTATATATCCATCACCAGTTATGGTGCATAGCTAATTTTATGACCCTTTTTACTAGGTTCCAGAAATTGGTAAATATACAAAATAATGACTCTGCATTATTAAAATTAAAACACACACACACACCACCTCAAAGAGTGAAGAGAGCAGGAATTAGTAGTCTCCCCATCTCTACATTAAAAAAAGAAAAAAAAAAAAAGCCAGGAAAGTGCAAATCAATGACTATTCATGAACTTGTCAGAAAACTAAGTTCCAAGACAGTCATATATAAAATCTAGAGGTACAGAACCTGAGCATTTACTTAAATGAAGGAAATGTCAGTGAGTACAATACAATCTGATCAACTATTGAACCAGTAACACTGACAAATTGTTGGGCTAGCATGAAAGTATGAAGCTCCGGAGCTAAAAGAGTCATAGAAGAATTCCCACTCATTTACAGCCTTTCCTGCCAGGAATCTCACTAGGCTCTTGAAAGGAGGATTAGGAACAGTATGAGTAAGTACCCACCACTTAATTCAGGCTAAAGGTAGGGAATGGCAGCCATTGTGATCTCCAACCAGATTCCTTTCTACCAGCACCCTCACAGAACAAGTTACTTGTAAGATAAAGGATACAAGACTTGTGGCTCAGTGCAGTTCTGTAATTTCATCACAGTTGAAAGAGAGGAAGGAAGTTCTCTACTGAGTCATTTAACTTCTCTAACCTAAGTAACAAAATAATTAATCCTCAAAAGGAAGGGCTTCAACTACGTAATGTAAGGATCCTGAGGTCTACCAGCTGCATGTGGGGGAAAGGAATTGGGTGGAAGGAAGGTCCATACTTTGATGAGAGGCAGGACAACTTGCAAGCACCAAAACTGATACACAAATCCGTTGTTTTCCCAAATACAAGCTTAATCATTACATCAGGAAAGCCTCTTTTCCCATCTCCACATAAATAAGTCTTGAGTGAACTAGGACATTGGGAAAGCTGGAATAGCTGTCAGAAAAAGGGTCTCTCTCAGGAGCAGCCAAGGAGGAGAAGATACAAAGTCAAACAAGGAGGGAAGGGGGAAAAAATACACTCTTAGAGGAATTTGAAGTTACTTGTGCCTACAGAAACCATAAATTCTAACAGGAACAAAGAACCTCAAAGAGAAATCAACTGTTGTTTAGAAGAACAAAAATCCCTACATTATAGCTCCACCAGAAACAAAAATAAGTATTCTTCTCTATGCATAATAAATATTTACTTCAGTATCTGCTATCCCATAAAATATTTATGTCTGGTTCAACATAAAAATTGAGGCATACAAAAAATGCAAGAATAGGCATTATCTGAAGAGAAGTATCCATCATTAAGATCAGATTCTAAATTACTAAATCAAATTCATTAAGATCAGATACTAAAAATTAAGATCACAGGAATAGAAATTAAGAATGCACTTATAAATAGACGTCATAACCAAGAAAATAGTACTTGAACTTGAAGGTAGAGTAATTGAAATTAAACAAACAGAGAGATGAAGAAAAAAAGAAGAAAGAAGAAGAAGAAGAGGAGGAGGAGGAGAAGAAGAAGGAAGAGGAGGAGAATAAAAAGAAGAGGAGGAAGGAGGGGAAGGGGAAAGGGAGGGGGAAGAGTTGGAGGAGGGGGAAGAAGGGGAAGAGGGGGAGGCGGAAGAGTGGAAGGAGGAGGAGGAGAGGAAGGAGAAGGAAAGAAATGACAAACAAAAATAATACGGATAGAACAATTCATTCAAGCCCTAAGGGCCAATATCAAAAGTTTAAAAAAATGAGTAACAGAAAGTGAAAAAAGAGAATAAGCAGAAACAAAAATATTTGAAGAAAGAATGCTTAGAACTTTCTAAAATGGTGACAAATCCTAAACCACTGATTAAGAGGGTCATGAACGGCAAGCATGTTAAATATCAAAACACAAACACACACACTCACACACACCTAAGTATAACATTTAGTATCCAAACTTCTTAAAACCAGAGACAGAAAATCTTAAGAGCAGGTTTATTTATTTATTTATTTATTTATTTCCTTAGAGGAACAAAGATAGAAATTAGACCAGACTTCTCATCAGAAATCATTGTAAGAAGACAAAAAAAATGACATTTTTGAATTCTGGAAAAAAAAGAAATAACTTTCAGCTTGTAATTCTATTATCTACTAAAATATTATGCAAAATGACAGAGAAAGAAGGCCTTTCTCAAGAAAATTTCTCAAGAATTTATCAGCTCTATCCTACATGAAATGCTAAAGGAAGTTCTTTAGACAGAGGGTATGCTATGGAATAAAATATTAGATCTAAACAAAGAAATGAAGAAGAGCAAAAGGTAACTTAATATAAAATACACTTTTTTTTTGTATTTTAATGACTATAAAAGCAATACTGATTCTTTAAAGCAGTAATAGTAACAAACGTTTTTGGTGATTATAGTATACATAAGTTTACTTGACAATAGTGCAAGAAATAGGAAGAGGAATTGGATTATGTGTTTCACTACCTGTGAAGCAATGAAATGTCATTTGAAGGTGGAAATACATATTTAAAGATTTATGTGTAAACCCTAAGGAAACCACTTAAAGTAGATAAAAATGCACACATAAGAGTAAACAGAGGAAATAAAATGAATCATAAAAGATGCTCAAACAAAACCATAGAAGGCAAAATAGAAGTCAAGGAAACAACAAATTCAACAAGTAAAGAGCTAACAAGATGGATGAGTTTCATTTCACTTTATCAACAATCACCTTAAACGTAAATTGTCTTAAATACATGAGCTAAATGTCAGATTTTCAGACCATACACAAAAGAAAAAAACTATTTGCTTTCTATAATAAACTCACATAAATTTATAGAATGAGATAGGTCAAAAAAAGGGATAGAGAACAAGACACCATGAAAAAACTAAGAAAAAAATTAAGGGTTGAAACAGCAATATTAATTTCAGAATGTGGTAACCTCTATACAAGGAAGATTATTAAGGATAAAAAGAAACTATGCATAACTGATAAAGGAGCCAATTCATCAAGAGACATAATAAGCCTAAACAACATGCATATAACAATAGAGCTTCAAAAATATATGAATATATGAGGTAAAAGCTAATTGATGGGGGGGTAAACAGACAAATTCCAAAATTATAGAGACTTAAACACTGCTTCCTCAGTAACTGATTAAAAAAAAAAAGGCAGAAACTCAGTATGCAAATACATGACCTAAACAGCACAATTAAATTTGATCTAAATGACATTTATATAACACACCATCAAACACCAGCAGTATATATCCATGTTTCTTAAGTGCACATGATAACTTCACTCAGCAGATTTTTGAACTAAAAATGACCAAGATTTTTATGTAAATCATACAAGGTATATTCTTGGACATAATGTAATATAGCATTCAGAAACAGAAAGATATCCGAAAACTCCACAAATATTTGGGAATTAAACAGTACACTCTTGAATAGATCATTTGCCACATGCATACACACACATATATATGTATATATATATATATTTACACACACATATATGTATGTATGTATGTGTGTGTGTGTGTGTGTGTGTGTGTATATATTTGGCCCTTGAATAACATGGGTTTGAACTGTGGGTCCACTTATATGTGATTTTTTTTTTCAGTAAATACAATACAGTACTGTAAATGTATTTCCTCCTGAAAAAATTTTTTTAATGATTTTATTTATTTATTTGAGAGAGAGATAAGCATGAGTGAGGGAGGGGCAGAGGGAGGAGCAGACTTTGCCCTGATCAGGGAGCCTGATATGAGAAATCATCCAAGGACCACAGCCACAATCATGACCTGAGCTGAAGGCACTTAACCAACTGAGCCACCTTCCTGGAGATTTTATTGACACTTTCTTTTATCTAGCTTACTTTATTGTAATATGGGCATGTAATACATATAACATACAAAATATGTTACAAATGACAGTTGTGAATAAAGCATCTGGTCAACAGTAGATTATGAGGAGTTAGGTTTTGGGGGAGTCAGAAGTTAGACACAGATTTTCAACTGCAAGAGGGGATTAGTTCCCTTAATCCCCACATTTTTCAAGGGTAAAAGTGTGTGTGTCTATATATATATATATATATTTAAAATGAGTATATATGTATTTTAAAACTACATATATACATATATTTTAAAACATATTTAAAACAAACTACACATTTATATACACATAAACTTCAGTCCATTATTCAAAAAATTAGATCAAAAAATTTCAAATAAAGTATTAGAACATCAAATTCAGTAATAGATAAAAAGGATAATAATCAATCACAACCAATTGAGTATCATGCCAGGAATGCAAGACAGGTTCAACACTTGAAAATAAATTTGTGTAATCATTATTTTAAAAAACAAAATAATAAAAGCCATAATCATATCAATATATGTCAAAAATGCATTCCAAGAAAGGAAAAAATATTTTGTGATAAATAAGCCTGTCAACAAAATAGAAGTAAACACCCTTAACATAAAAGATGGTATCTAAAAATTTCCTACCAATATTATCGTACTTAATGGTAAGACATTGAATGATTTCCCACTAAGATCTTAAATAAGGGCAAGAATATTCTTTAACACTTCTATTCAGCATCATATTAGAAATTATAGCTAGTGCAATGAAACAAAGCAAATACAAGGCATATGGGTTGGAAATATCTCTATCTGAAGACACCTTGATCGCCTATGTAGAAGAGCAATTCTCAGATGTAGGTGATTTTGCCCTGTAGGTGACATTCAGAATTGTCTGGAAACAATTTTGGCCATTGCAAGTGGGACTGTCACTGACGTCTAGTGGGTAGATGTCAATGTTAGATTCCAGTGATGGTAAACATCCTACAATACATAGCACAGCAACAACCCCCCCCAACAAAAATCCAGCCCTAAATGTCAATGTGCCAAGGATGAGAAACTCTAATTAAGAAAATTTTAAATAAACTACACAAAACTCCTTCAGGCAGTAACTTAGTTTACCAAGGTTGCGGGATACAAGAAGAATGCGCAAAGATTCATTACATTCCTATATGCCATCAGTGAACCACTGTAACTATAAATTTGAGGAAAATATCACTTATAATAACACCAAATTAAAAATATTTAGGTAAAATTTAACAAAGTATATGCAGGATATGTACATAGAAAACCACAAAACATCAATAAAATATATCAAAGAAGACATAGATTAAATTCTCTTCAATATGATCTACACAGTAGGGGCACCTGGGTGGCTCAGTGGGTTAAAGCCTCTGCCTTTGGCTTAGGTCATGATTCTGCGGTCCTGGGATCGAGCCCCGCATTGGCTCTCTGCTCAGTGGGGAGACTTCTTCCCCCTCTCTCTCTGCCTGCTTCTCTCCCTACTTGTGATCTCTCTATGTCAAATAAATAAATAAAATCTTTGAAAAATATATGATCTACACAGTAAATGCAATTCTAATCAACATATTGGTAACTTTTCTTATAAATATTGATAAGCAATAGGCTATAACGAATTAAAAATGTGTCATATATTTAACTGTGAACTGTTACCTCTAAAATTGATTGGAGAAAATATGTATGGGGCTTCAGTTTGACCATGAGGTTTAGATATAATATCAAAAATACTATCCATAAGAGAAAAAAATTGGACTTTGTCAAAACTAAACACTTGTGCTCTGCAAAATCCACTGTTAACAGAATGAAAAGACAAATCAAGAACTAGGAGATCATTTATATTTAATATAATACCCATAAATGTGGGTTTACTTTACTATCTTGGTATTTGGTTTTTCATTTGTCCCAAGTTTTTTCTGTTCTCTTTTCCCCTGACCTTTTTTTTTAAATTTTTTTAAAGATTTTATTTATTTATTTGACAGAGAGAAACCACAAGAGAGGCAGGCAGAGAGAGAGGAAGGGAAGCAGGCTCTCCGCCGAGCAGAGAGCCCGATGCGGGGCTCGATCCCAGGACCCTGAGACCATGACCTAAACCAAAGGCAGCGGCTTAACACACTGAGCCACCCAGGCGCCCTCCCCTGACCTTTTGGAATTAATTTTTTATCATTCCACTTCCATTCCTACTCTTGGCTTAAAATCTGTACCATTTTATTTTGTTTTCTAAATTTTACAGTATACCTGTTTGGCTTATTACACTCTATCATCAAATATTATACGATATTACCTGGAGTATAATGTGAACATAGCTCCATTTCTTTTCCTGTCCTTTGTTCTATTGTTGGCATTAATTGTACTTATATATGTGTAATAAATGTTCAAATATTTGATATAAAAAAAAGAACTAGGAGAAAGTATTTGAAAATCATGTATCTAACAAATAAATTACATCCAGAATAAAGAGAAAACACTTAATTCTTAACAATAATATTAAAAGAAAAAGTACAAAAAAAAGTAGGCAAAAGAACTGGACAGAAAAAAGGCATAAAAATAGCAAATAAACATTTGAAAATGTACACAACATCATTTCTCATTAAGGAATTGTAATTTAACTCCCCCCCGCCACCAGTGAGATACTACCACTACACACTCTTTAGACTGCCTAAAAAGCAAAGCTTGACAACACCAAATGTTAATGAGCATGGAAAGCCACAAGAATTCTCATTTATTACTGGTGGGATTGTGGTATTAACAACTTTGGAAGACTGAATATATGCCCCAGAATTTAAACTGCATGTTCACACTAAAATCCATAGGTGAATGATTATAGAAACTTGATTAATAACTATTAAAAACTTCAACAAGGGAATAGACACATAAAACCATGGCATATCTATAAAATGGAAAGCTATTGTTATAAAAAAGGAACATGCTATTGATTCATGCAACAACATGGATGAAAGTAAATGCATTTTGCTAAATGAAAGAAGCTAGACCCCCAAAGGCTGAATATTGTAGGATTCCATGTATTTGACCATCTGGAAAAGACAAAACAATAGAGAAAAAAAGATATCTATGGTTGCCAAAGATTGGAGGACAGAGAGTAGATACCATAAAGGGCATACACAGGGGAAATTTTCAGGTGATGGAACTATTCTGGCTATTATTGTGCAGATGGAAACATTGTTGTATGCATTTATCAAAATCCAGTAAAATGAACATTACAAGTGAACTTTAATCTTTGCAATACCTTCCCAACAAAATATCCAAGATACTGAATAATCCTAAAGAGTGCATATTATGTCATAATTTGTTATAGGTTTCATTCTTTCTTTTTTTTTTTCCCTACATCTCGAGTTCTTTAAAAGGAATTTGATGTAGACTGTAAAGCTTCCAACTGGTATTTGAAATTGGGTGCTAATTTTCAGGCAAATAGGAAAATTACACTTTCCTACTCCCTTGAAAATAGATATGAATATGTGACAAACTTAGGTCAGTAAAATGTGAGATGAAGAGGAGGGTGTCACTTCTGGATGGAAGCATTTAAGTGTTATTTTATGATTTTCCATATCTGTTCCTGTTGCTATAATATTGGAACTGAAGGAATGTCATAAAATCAAACTAGCCTGAAATGTAGCAATGCATTGTTCACTGATGCCCTAGAGAAAAATTTGGAGACAGAACAGAGCAAACATTGTATGAAATAAATTTATATTTTGTAAAGCCACTTATAATTTGAGGTTGTGGGTTACAACAGCATAATCCAGTATACCTTTACTTACATAGAAATTTTCATTCAATTATTTAAATTTCCAAAGCCCTTGTTTAAAAAAAATATTTTATTTACTTACT
Organism: Meles meles; assembly: GCF_922984935.1. Lineage (NCBI taxonomy): Eukaryota > Metazoa > Chordata > Mammalia > Carnivora > Mustelidae > Meles > Meles meles. The sequence continues at coordinate 127,809,678 of NC_060069.1, read as the reverse complement.
TGAGAGAGAGAGAGAGAGAGAGCAGGAGCAGCGGCAGGGGAAGAGGCATAGGGAGAAGCAGACTCCCTGCTCACAGGGAGCCAGATGTGGGGCTCAATCCCAGGACCCAGAGAACATGACCTGAGCCAAAGGCAGATACTGAACTGACTGAGATACCCAGGTGCCCCGCGAGACTCTCATTCTTATTAATAACTTGGCTCTATTCTCTCAGCCCTTTACTGAAAATGTTCTCTTGCATATTGTTATTGTAATTAATATATTCCTAATGTCTTCAACCTGGGCCTTTTAAATAGAATTTTACATTGATAACCAACTTTATAAGAAAGTTTTCAATATAATACTGTCATTGCAGAAGTTTGTAACATATGGCAGGGGGAAGTCACTCATACTCAAATCATTCAGAGATGTGGTCACATCCTGAGCATCTTGAAATCTTTCCCAAAATATATTTTTATTTAAATATGTTCAATTTTTAAAAAATGTTCATTTTTATATTGTTTCAAAATCTAGATGTGTGTCTGTGTGTGTGTGTGTGTACCTTCACCACCAGCATGTCATGAAAGTTTGTTTGCCATGTTTCTGCAACACTTGATTTTATTCAATCTTCTACTTTGCCTAATTATGATGAATCTAAATGTCAAATCCATTTTAACTGCTTTGCATGATTTGCTAGAAAATGGATAATATCTGCTAAAGTAAAGTAAAAATAATCTTTGTCTCCATTACCTTTGTATTTGTGTCCATTTGTTATTGTGTCCATTTGCTATATTATGACTGCAAAGAACAGTGTTTTTGCTAACAGACCCAGAAAGCAAATTCTTGATGACACAGGTCAGAGGATATTTTCCCTTTGAAAACTCCTATAATATTCAATTCAGAATTAATTTTAGCTCTATGTTTAAAAAAGAAGTATACCCCACCACCCAGAAAAATGCTTTATAGAAGCTTTTCGGTATCCTTTTATATAAAGTATGGAACTGAAAAAGAAAGCAAGCTCTCTATTTTTTCCAACTTTGCATCCAGTGTCTTTCATTTTAGAGGTCTTCAACAAACATTTGGTTCAATTGATAAACATCTTAAAAATCCTTAACTAGAATCAAATGATAAGGAAAATAACTCTATGACATCAGAAAATGTTTTGGGACTGATATATTATTGAAATGGTATTAATGTCTTAATTAACCTTTATAAAATATTTTTTCATTATAATTGAAAACAAGTAAAATATCATGCAATAAGATGTTTAGCTCTAATCATTACATTTAGTTGCAATGATGACAAATATTTCAACATACTGTTTGTCTTTTCATAGTTGTACTTCAAATAGTTATAGTGACATGAAATGTAAAAAGGGAATTTTATCCATTTTTATCCAAATATTACTCCATTTTGTATTAACTCGTGCCCCAAGTATAATGGCTTTCAGAGTTGTGGGTTTGTTTTTTTTTTTTTTCTCCTTAAATAGTCCCTTAACTTTATATATTTGAAATGTCATTAAATGTAAAATAAATTATGACAAATATTTTCAATCTAAATATTTATATTTCATAAATATTTTGCAATTGCCTCCCATTGTTTACTAAAAATTGCTAACTAAATAGGGTTTCAGATATTCCTTTAGGCAATCAATGTGTTTTCAGAGAAATACTGGAGGTAAGAGGCAGTTAGAATGGCAAAACTAATTTATTCATTTAGTTTATTTAAAATGTACACATTGCCCAAAGCCAGTACCACAATGTACAGAACATAAATTACAACACTTAAACCAAATGTAGCACCTGAGTGGAAGAAATAAATACTAACGGGAATGACATATATAGAAACAGCAGGCAAAAAAAAAAAAAAAAAAAAAAAAAAAAAAGTAAAAGACCTTTCTGATGTAAAGGTTACTTTATCAGGAAATCAGTTAAATTCCAGAGTTATCTGTAGAAGTTTAATAAAAGGATATAGACCTGGATTTTTAGCAAAGGAAATGCAGTTAATCTTAACATTTATGTTGGGAAATATAGTGAAATACAAAATACTATAAAATTATATGTGAATCAAAAGTAATAATTCTTGGGGCGCCTGGGTGGCTCAGTGGATTAAGCCGCTGCCTTCGGCTCAGGTCATGATCTCAGGGTCCTGAGATGGAGCCCCGCCTCGGGCTCTCTGTTCCGCAGGGAGCCTGCTTCCTCCTCTCTCTCTGCCTGCCTCTCTGCCTACTTGTGATCTCTCTCTCTGTCAAATAAATAAAATAAAAAATCTTAAAAAAAAAAGTAATAATTCTCAAGTATATTTGGAATATGAAGAGGTAAAATATAATTATAAAAAATACTTAAATAAACAATCCCAATACAAATTGACTATTTTTAGAAAGGGACTGCCATAGAGAAATTGTTAGCTAATTTTTCCCATGAAATCTTTGCATAGTATTTTCTAGTAGGATTTATTATACTTTAAATTTCTGTGTATTGAAAGAGTACTTTAAAATTTCCTATAAAAAATGACAAAATAAAATTCCTTAATAAAAACCAAACCAGTAACGTTTTCATGGGATTTTCATGGATTCATGTGAATGGTGAGCCCCCCCAGAATATGCCTACATCCTAATACCTGTGGCCTCTGAATGTTAAATGAAAAAAATAGTGCCCGTACATATAATTAATTAAGGCTTTGGAGATCATGAGCTACTCTCAATTTATCTGGGTGCGTTGACCCTGAATCCAATGATATGTGTTTTCATAAGATGGAAACAGAAGGAAATTAGACAATTGGAAAAGTTGCATCCATCCAGGAGAAGGTTATCTGAAGCACGTGGTTTTGGAGTCATACAACTACCAGCTAAGAAACACCAAGGATTCTCAGCAGCTACCAGAAGCCAAGAAAAAAAACAAAAAACAAAACAAAACAAAAAAACATGAAATAGACTCTCCTCCAAAGTCTCTGGTGAGAGGGTGGTCCTGTTAACAAAATGATTTTGAACTTCTTAGCTCCAGAACTGTCAAAGAATATATCTATTGTTTTAAACATTGAAGGTGTGTATTTTTTTGTTTTACAGCAGCCATCAACTCTTTTTGTTAAGTTCTCCATGACAATGGAATTTGGAAAAGTCTCTATTTATTCTTGACTGCATTTCCAAATCAGTGGAATACTAAAATATTTTAATAGATTTAATTCCACTCCTGTGTAATCCCATCATCCATTCTTATTCCCAGTGCTTATTAGAACATTGTAATGAAATTAAATAGTGCTTAATAGTTATTTGAAAACACCTTCTCATAGTAAAATATGGAAGAGACTACTTGAATGTAAAATGATGGAAATAAATTTCAGGAAATTAATAATGAAGATAAAATTACATAGCTATGTAAACATCAAAAAAGTTGTAAGGCCAAAAGGCATTAGTCAGGATAAAGACAACATTATAAAAACAAAAAGAAGAAATGTGAACTGGATGCATTTAGCGAAATAGACCAAAGTACGTGGCATAACAGATGACAATATTACAAGAATAACTGGCAATCATACTGATAGATTTTAGGACTTTTCATTAAAAAAATGATGTGTAAAGTCACTATCAAGCAATAAAAATATGGATATAGAAGATTAATATGGATATAGAAAAATAAATATAAATATAGAACTATCATTAGGAAGCTGGACACTATGTCTGTGCATTAGTAGTCTAAAAGAGGATTTAGGAGTTCCTGGGTGGTGCAGTTGGCTGAGCATCTGAATCTTAGTTTTAGTTTAGGTCCTACTTAGGTCATGAGATTGAGTCCCAAGTCAGGCTCCATGTTCAGTGTGGAGTCAGCTTGGGATTCTGTCTGTCCCACTGTCTCTTTTTCTTTCTCTCTCTCATAAATAAATAAATCTTTAAAAAAATAAAGTAAAATAGGGGCGCCTGGGTGGCTCAGCCGGTTAAGCTCCTGCCTTCAGCCCAGGTCATGATCTCAGGGTCCTGGGATTGAGTCCCACATCGGGCTCTCTGCTCAGCAGGGAGCCTGCTTCCCCCTCTCTCTCTGCCTGCCTCTCTGCCTACTTGTGATCTCTCTCTGTCAAAAATAAATAAATAAATAAATAAAATAGGATTTACATTATCTGATGCAATGCAATTATACTGAAATCAATGGTAAGAACTAATTTAATATACATTTTTAAGAAATTTTAAAATACTAAAGAATATTTTCAAAATAAATTATGATATGCTATATATGAACAACTAGAGCTAATTTGCAGTGATGGGTCATATTGTGTGGCGAAAGCTAATACTGTATCACTCCAAAAATTTCATTTCTCTCTCTGTATCTGAGATACCTTCTTGCATATGACCATCAGGAAATTTATATAAAAGGTTGCTAATTGTAGCAGCTATTTGCATTTTGAAAAAAAAAAAAGTGAAAACCTAATGTTTCATCCATAGGAAAACTAATAAACTTTATACAATACAGAACTAAAATTAATGACATAATTTCACATAAATCCTTGATAAAACAAATTGGAAATAAAAAAAATTACAAAAGATATGTAAGTTGATAATAGTTACATATTATTTAAAAATATACAAAACAATATTATCTATTACCAATAAGTTCATAGGACTAACACAGCTCAAAACAGGAAAGGCATCTATTTCTGGTCTATGAGGTGAGCTAGAAAGGGTAGAGTTGATAACAGATCTTTGATTTTATAGTTTTTGCTCAAATACCTGGCAAATGTATAATATTTGTTTTAAATAAACAGTGTTTATGTGGAGGCCTTTTTAAAAAATTTGTATGTTAAATATTTGTTTACCCATTTAAAATGAAAAAAAATACAAGAATAGGTTTTTTATGATGTATATGTCCTGAGTCTTTGAATTTTTGAAAATATCTTTCTTTCACTAATAAACACTGACAACTTGGCTTAATATAGAATAAATGTCACAATATCTTTTCTCAAAACTATATACTTCTCAATTATATTAGTAGCCATTGTAGAGAAATGTGGGCTGTTTTTCACTTTGTTTTATTTTAAATTCCAGTATAGTTAATATACAGTGCTATATTAGTTTCAGGAATACTATATAGTGATGCAACAATTCCATACATCACCCTGTGCTCATCATAGCAAGTGCCTTCTTAATCCCCATCATCTATTTCATCCATCTCTCCATCCATCTACCCTCTGGTAACCATATGTTTGTTCTGTATAGCTAAGAGTCTGTTTCTTTGTTTGTCTCGTTCTCTCTTTTTCATCCTTTGCTTTGTTGTTGTTTCTTAAATTCCACATATGTGTGAAACCACATATATTTGTCTTTGACTTATTTCACTTACCATGATACCCTCTAGCCTTTGACTTATTTCACTTAGCATTATACCCTCCAGCCCTGTCCATGTCATTGCAAATGCCAACATTTCAGTCTTTTTAACGGCTGAATAATATTCCATTGTGTATGATATATATATATCACATCTCTTTATCCATTCAGCAATTAGTGGACACTTGGGTGGCACCCATAATTGGCCTATTGTAAGTAATGCTGCAATAAACATAGGGTTGCATATATCCCTTTGAATTAGTGTTTTTGTATTTTGGGTATTTGTATTTTGGGTGTAAATATCCAGCTAGTGTGAGTGCTAGATGATAGGGTATTTATATTTTTAATTTTTTGAGGAATTCTATACTGTTTTCCACAGAGTCTGCACCAACTCCCAATCCACCAAAAGTGCAAGAGGGTTCCTTTCCTCCACATCCTTGCCAACCCTTGTTGTTTCTCGTGTTTTTGACTTTTGCCATTCTGACAGATGTGAGGTGATAGGTCAGTTGGTGTTGATTTCCATTTCCCTGATGATCAGTGATGTTGAGCATCTTTTCATGTGTCCGTTGGCCATTTGGATGTTTTCTTTGGAGAAATGTCATTCATGTTTTCTGCCTATTTTTTTAATTGGGATTTTTGGGTGTTGAGTTTTTAAATTCTTAATATATTTTGAATACGAACCCTATATCAGATAGGTCACTTGCAAATATCTTCTCCCATTCAGTAGCTTGCCTTTTAGTTTTTTTTTTTAATATTTTATTTATTTGACAGAGAGAAATCACAACTAGGCAGAGAGGCAGGCAGAGAGAGATGAGGAAGCAGGCTCCCCACAGAGCAGAGAGCCCGATGTAGGGCTCAATTCCAGGACTCTGGGATCATGACCTGAGCCGAAGGCAGAGGCTTTAACCCACTGAGCCACCCAGGCGCCCCTGCCTTTTAGTTTTGTTAACTGTTCCCTTTTGCTATGCAGAAGCTTTTTATCTTGATAAAGTCCCAATACTTTATTTTTGCTTCTGTTTCCCTTGCCTTAGGAGACATATCTAGAAAAAAAAGTTGGTACAGCTGATACCAGAGAAATTAGAGCCTGTGTTCTCTTCTAGGATGTTTATAGTTTCAGGCCTCATATTTAGGTCTTTAATCCATTTTGAATTTATTTCCATGTATGGTGAAAGAAATCCTTTTACATGTTGCTGTCCAGTTTTCCTAATAACATTTGTTGAAGACACTGTCTTTTTTCCTTTGGATATTCTTCCCTGTTTTTTCAAAGATTAATTGACCATATAATTGTTGGTTTATTTCTGGGCTTTCTACTCCATTCCATTGATTTGTGTGTCCAAAGATTCCACCAAAGATTCCACTATTAGAACTGATAAATTAATTCAGTGAAGTTACAGTATACAAAATAAATTGTTGTTCTATACAATAATAATGAAGCATCAGAAAGAGAAATTAAGAAAACAATACCAATTACAACTGCACCCAAAATAATAAAATACCTAGGAATAAACCTATCCAAAGAAACAAAAGACCTGTAAGCTGAAAAGTATAAAACACTGATGAAAGAAACTGATGATGACACAAAGAAATGTAAAGACATTCTATGCTCATGGATTAGAAAAATAAATATTTTTAAACTGTCTATATTACCCAAAGCAATCTACACATTTAGAGCAATTTCTATCAAAATATCAACAACATTTTGTACAGAAATGGAAAAAACAATCCTAAAATCTGTATGGAACCACAACTGACTGCAAATAGCCAAAGCAACCTTGAAAAAGAAAAGCAAAGCTGAGGGTATGACAATTCCAGACTTTAAGTTTTTATTACAGAACTGTGGTAATCAAAACTATCTCTGTTTTGTAAATAGATTGATACCATTTATATTGCCCTAAGAAATACAAAATTTATTCCTTAAATTTAAAATTCAAAAATTTCATCTTGATATACATGGAGGTGCATATCTCAATGTTTTACCTGTTAACAGTGGGGTCCTTTTTATATGTTGACTTTTTTCCTCTTGTTATTTCTTTAAAAAGGCCCCTTTTGTCTTAAAAAAATTCTTGTTGGAATATCTGGTTGCCTCAGTATGTAGAGCATGCAACTTTTGGTCTCAGAGTCATGAATTTGAGCTCCTCAATGGGTATAGAGATTATGTCAATAAATAAATAAATCTTTAAAAAGAACCCTTCTTACTCTGAATATTACTGATCATAAAGTAAAACTTATTTCTGTGTCCTGTAGATTTTCTGTTTAAAATATAGCTTTTCTTTGCATCCCTAAATATTATACTATTTTTTGTGTTACAAAATGTTTTTGTAGTGCTTTGATGGCATTTTTCTCCTGTTTATTCATCTTTCAGAAGATTACTAAATAATCCATATTCTATGCAAATGAGAAACACATGTAATTTAGATTATTCATTTTTTTAATTTGTTTATTTACAGCATAACAGTGTTCATTGCTTTGGCATCACACCCAGTGCTCCATGCAGTACGTGCCCTCGCTATTACCCTAAACTGGGTCCTTTCTGCTCTTGGGATTTTCATTTAAGTCAGAAGTCTCATTGCTATTTGTCACTTCTATCTATATGATATTATATAGTCCTAAATTTTAAGTGCTTTATTAACATAAGAGGAAATATCCTTGTCCCTCCCTTTAATATATTAACTTTATCCATTAACATACTTGTGAGGGTAAGAGTTTATATAAAGATACTCTGAGAGGGAGGAGTCAAGATGGCAGAGAAGTAGCAGGCTGAGACTACTACAGGTAGCAGGAGATCAGCTCGATAGCTTATCTAAACATTGCAAACACCTACAAATCCAACGGGAGAGCGAAGAGAAGAAGAACAGCAACTCTAGAAACAGAAAATCAACCACTTTCTGAAAGGTAGGACTGGCGGAGAAGTGAATCTAAAACAATGGGAAGATAGACAGCGGGGGGAGGGGCCGGCTCCTGGCAAGCGGCGGAGCAACGGAGCACAAAATCAGGACTTTTAAGTCTGTTCCACTGAGGGACATTGCTCCAGAGGCTAAATCAGGGTGAAGCCCACACGGGGTCAGCGTGGCCCCAGGTCCCGCAGGGTCACAGAAGGATCGGGGGTGTCGGAGTGTCGCAGAGCTCGAAGGTATTAGAACGGAGAAGCTGGCTGCAGAGACAGAGCCGAGGACTGAACTCTCAGCTCGGGGTTACCTTGAACTGGTCGCGGGCTGGGTGAGCTCAGAGCGCGGCTAGAGGCTGGGGATACGGGAGTGATTGGGTGCTGTCCTCTGGGGGCGCACTGAGGAGTGGGGCCCCAGGCTCTCGGCTCCTCCGGGCCGGAGATTAGGAGGCCGCCATTTTCATTCCTGTCCTCCAGAACTCTACGGAAAGCGTTCAGGGAACAGAAGCTCCCAAAAGCGAACCCGAGCCGATTACTTAGTCCGGCTGCCGGTAAGGGCGGTGCAATCCTGCCTCGGGCAAAGACACTTGAGAGTCACTACAACAGGCCCCTCCCCCAGAAGATCAACAAAATATCCAGCCAGGATGAAGTTCATCTATCAAGGAAAGTAGGTTCAATTCCTAAGACAGCAGCGCAATTCCAGAGGAGGAGAAAGCAAAGCATGGAACTCATGGCTTTCTCCCCATGATTCTTTTTTTTTTTGTTTGTTTTTTTTTTTTTTTTTTTTTTTTTTTTTTAAGATTTTATTTATTTATTTGACAGATAGAGATCACAAGTAGGCAGAGAGGCAGGCAGAGAGAGAGGAGGAAGCAGGCTCCGTGCAGAGCAGAGAGCCCGATGCGGGGCTCGATCCCAGGACCCTGAGATCATGACCTGAGCCGAAGGCAGCGGCTTAATCCACTGAGCCACCCAGGCGCCCCTCTCCCCATGATTCTTTAGTCTTGCGGCTACTTCAATTTTTTTTTTCAATTTTTTTTCTTTTTTCTTTTTTCTTCTTCTGCTAAATTTTTTAAAACTTTTACCCTTTTCTTTTTTAATGTTTTTTGACTAGCTTATCTAAATATATATATATTTTCTTTCTTTTTTATATTTTTTCTTTATTTGTTTTATTTTTTAAATTTTTTTCTTTTTTTTTCTGAACCTCTTTTTATCCCCTTTCTAACCCCCACAATTTGGGGTCTCTTCTCATTTGGTTACAGCGCATTTTTCTGGGGTCTTTGCCACCCTTTTAGTATTTTATTTGCTCCTTCATATCCTCTTATCTGGACAAAATGACAAGGCAGAAAAAATCACCACAAACAAAAGAACAAGAGATAGTACCAAAGGCTAGGGACCTAATCAACACAGACATTGGTAATATGTCAGATCAAGAGTTCAGAATGACGATTCTGAACATTCTAGCCGGGCTCGAAAAAGGCATGGAAGATATTAGAGAAACCCTCTCTGGAGATATTAAAGCCCTTTCTGGAGAAATTAAAGAACTAAAATCTAACCAAGTTGAAATCAAAAAAGCTATTAATGAGGTGCAATCAAAAATGGAGGCTCTCACTGCTAGGATCAATGAGGCAGAAGAAAGAATTAGTGATATAGAAGACCAAATGACAGAGAATAAAGAAGCCGAACAAAAGAGGGACAAACAGCTACTGGACCATGAGGGGAGAATTCGAGAGATAAGTGACACCATAAGACGAAACAACATTAGAATAATTGGGATTCCAGAAGAAGAAGAAACAGAGAGGGGAGCAGAAGGTCTATTAGAGAGAATTATTGGAGAGAATTTCCCTAATATGGCAAAGGGAACAAGCATCAAAATCCAGGAGATGCAGAGAACTCCCCTCAAAGTCAACAAGAATAGGTCCACACCCCATCACCTAATAGTAAAATTTACAAGTCTTATTGACAAAGAGAAAATCCTGAAAGCAGCCCAGGAAAAGAAGTCTATAACATACAATGGTAAAAATATTAGATTGGCAGCAGTTTTTTTGGTTTCTATTTCATTGATTTCTGCTCTGATCTTTATGATTTCTCTTCTCCTGCTGGGTTTAGGGTTTCTTTCTTGTTCTTTCTCCAGCTCCTTCACGTGTAGGGTTAGGTTGTGTACTTGAGACCTTTCTTGTTTCTTGAGAAAGGCTTGTACCACTATATATTTTCCTCTCAGGACTGCCTTTGCTGTGTCCCATAGATTTTGAACTGTTGTGTTTTCATTATCATTTGTTTCCATGAATTTTTTCAATTCTTCTTTAATTTCCTGGTTGACCCATTCATTCTTTAGAAGGATGCTGTTTAGTCTCCATGTATTTGGGTTCTTTCCAGCTTTCCTCTTGTGATTGAGTTCTAGCTTCAGAGCATTGTGGTCTGAAAATATGCAGGGAATGATCCTAATCTTTTGATACCGGTTGAGACCTGATTTGTGACCCAGGATGTGATCTATTCTGGAGAAGGTTCCAAGTGCACTAGAGAAGAATGTGTATTCTGTTGCTCCACTCCAAAACTGCTAGAACTTGTACAGGAATTCAGTAAAGTGTCAGGATATAAAATCAATGCACAGAAATCAGTTGCATTTCTGTACACCAACAACAAGACAGAAAAAAGAGAAATTAAGGAGCCCATCCCATTTACAATTGTACCCAAAACTATAAGATACCTAGGAATAAACCTAACCAAAGAGGCTAAGAATCTATACACAGAAAATTATAAAGTACTCATGAAAGAAATTGAGGAAGACACAAAGAAATGGAAAAATGTTCCATGCTCCTGGATTGGAAGAATAAATATTGTGAAAATGTCCATGCTACCTAAAGCAATCTACACATTTAATGCAATCCCTATCAAAATACCATCCATTTTTTTCAAAGAAATGGAACAAATAATCCTCAAATTTATATGGAACCAGAAAAGACCTCGAATAGCCAAAGGAATATTGAAAAAGAAAGCCAAAGTTGGTGGCATCACAATTCCGGACTTCAAGCTCTATTATGAAGCTGTCATCATCAAGACAGCATGGTACTGGCACAAAAACAGACACATAGATCAGTGGAACAGAATAGAGAGCCCAGAAATCGACCCTCAACTCTATGGTCAACTAATCTTCGACAAAGCAGGAAAGAATGTCCAATGGAAAAAAGACAGCCTCTTCAATAAATGGTGCTGGGAAAATTGGACAGCCACATGCAGAAAAATGAAATTGGACCATTTCCTTACACCACACACGAAAATAGACTCCAAATGGATGAAGGACCTCAATGTGAGAAAGGAATCCATCAAAATTCTCGAGGAGAATGCAGGCAGCAACCTCTTCGACCTCAGCCGTAGCAACATCTTCCTAGGAACAACGGGAAAGGCAAGGGAAGCAAGGGCAAAAATGAACTATTGGGATTTCATCAAGATCAAAAGCTTTTGCACAGCAAAGGAAACAGTTAACAAAACCAAAAGACAACTGACAGAATGGGAGAAGATATTTGCAAACGACATATCAGATAAAGGGCTAGTATCCAAAATCTATAAGGAACTTAGCAAACTCAACACCCAAAGAACAAATAATCCAATCAAGACATGGGCAGAGGACATGAACAGACATTTCTGCAAAGAAGACATCCAGATGGCCAACAGACACATGAAAAAGTGCTCCACATCACTCGGCATCAGGGAAATACAAATCAAAACCACAATGAGATATCACCTCACACCAGTCAGAATGGCTAAAATTAACAAGTCAGGAAATGAGAGATGCTGGCGAGGATGCGGAGAAAGGGGAACCCTCCTCCACTGTTGGTGGGAATGCAAGCTGGTGCAACCACTCTGGAAAACAGTATGGAGGTTCCTCAAAATGTTGAAAATAGAGCTACCCTATGACCCAGCAATTGCACTACTGGGTATTTACCCTAAAGATACAAACATAGTGATCCGAAGGGGGACGTGTACCCGAATGTTTATAGCAGCAATGTCTACAATAGCCATACTATGGAAAGAACCTAGATGTCCATCAACAGATGAATGGATAAAGAAGTGGTATATATACACAATGGAATACTATGCAGCCATATAAAGAAATGAAATCTTGCCATTTGCGACGACGTGGATGGAACTAGAGTTTATGATGCTTAGTGAAATAAGTCAATCGGAGAAAGACAACTATCATATGATCTCCCTGATATGAGGACATGGAGAAGCAACATGGGGGGGTAGGGGGATAGGAGAAGAATAAATGAAACAAGATGGGATTGGGAGGGAGACAAACCATAAATGACTCTTAATCTCACAAAACAAACTTGGGGTTGCTGGGGGGAGGTGGGATTGGGAGAGGGGGAGGGGGCTATGGACATTGGGGAGGGTATGCGCTATCGTGAGTGCTGTGAAGTGTGTAAACCTGGCGATTCACAGTCCTGTACCCCTGGGGATAAAAATACATTATATGTTTATAAAAAAAAAAAAATTGGAAGGGGAGGTGAACCATAAGAGACTATGGACTCTGAAAAACAACCTGAGGGTTTTGAAGGGTCAGGGGTGGGAGGTTGGGGGAACAGGGGTGGGAGGTGGTGGGTAATAGGGAGGGCACGTTTTGCATGGAGCACTGGGTGTTGTGCAAAAACAATGAATACTGTTACGCTGAAAAAATAAATAAAATGGAAAAAAAAATTTCAGAATAATAAAGAACAAAAAAAAAAAGAAAACAAAAAAAAAATAAAGATACTCTGAGAACATGTAAAGCAATACTTTTCGAGGAACTCTGAGAAAAATATTTAGCCAACAAATCCTAGCCACAATTCTTTTAAGACCAACATTTTCTTCCCAGGATTTTATTTCTTCAGAAATGAAATATTTTCCTTAAATCATTTTTTACCATAATATTCATTGGGTAGGCCGAAATATAGATTTAAGAACTCGTTTAAGTAAAAAGATATTATTGGGGGCGCCTGGGTGGCTCAGTAGGTTAAAGCCTCTGCCTTGGACTCAGGTCATGATCCCAGAGTCCTGGTATCAAGCCCCGCATCGGGCTTTCTGCTCCGCAGGGAGCCTCCTCTCTCTCTGCCTGCCTCTCTGCCTAGTTGTGATTTCTCTCTGTCAATTAAAAAAAGATATTAATGGTCCAATTTTGAGAATGAAATTGTCCTAAGTGACTTGGAAGGCAGAAGTGTATTTTCTTTCTTGAGCTTTATCCTTTTCTAAAGTTGTCATCACAAGAAGAGGTATATGAATGGACAGATATTAGATATGGATTTTTTCCAATGACCCTACAAATATTTCTGTGGTTACTTCTGAAAATTCCTCATATTGACAAGAAGATAGACAAAATTTATTACTTTTGCATCTTTAATATTGTTTTCATGAACACTTCAATGGAAAGAGTTTGTGAAGTAAACTACGTATCACTATTTTTTAGCCAATTCAAACTAAAATTGATACGAGGGACATAAAATTTTACCTTCATCTATCAACTTTCTCATATTTTAAAATGCTTTAGAAAAATTTACTCTTTAATTTGTTGCTTTGATTTTAATGTTTAAGGCAGTATTTGCATAAGGTGAACATTCAATCATTTTTGTTCACTAAAATAAATGTTCATTATATTTTATCATAGTCAAAATTAAATTTATAGGTATATAAAAACCCAAGGACCTGACGTGTTCATCTCTGAAGAGTTCTCAGCCAGTATAATGAATCTGTAGCTGGTTATAATTATTATGAAAAACAACAGAATCCAAGAGGCATATTGATTCCCTCTAAAAGTATGAAAAACTTTAAAATAGGATGTAAAATAAATTACATTACAAAAAAGAGCAAAATGATGCAATATTTTAATCATTGCTATTCAAAACCTTTCTTTTGAACACAATTTAATTATTTCATTTCTGCAATATTGCACTTCACTTCATAAAACAGCAAGGGAAAGATTAGTGAAGTAACAGATATCCCCTTCATGGTACGAAAACCATTATTGAGGTAGCCTAGAAAAAATTATCCCCCAAAAGGCTAAAACCATTAGATCACTGTAACAACAGACCAACATATACATAAATTTGTAATGCACATATTGAAAAATTAAACGAAAGTAACTTAGGCAAACTTTTGGGAAGATAGAATTGAAGCAGAATTATGAACCAAGTGATTTTACTGTGCAATGCTTAAAGAAATTGTTAATAGGAAGAAGACAGAATTATTAAACCATGGAAAACAGAAGGTAAGTGTTTCACCAGCAATGGCCAGGAAGATACTACCATAGAGAAAAAAAAAATTTTTTTAAAGATTTTATTTATTTATCTGACAGAGAGAGAGATCACAAGTAGGCAGAGAGGCAGGCAGAGAGACAGGAGCAGAGAGACAGAGAGCTGAGCTCTCTGCTCAGCAGAGAGCCCCATGCAGGACTTGATCCCAGGACCCTGAGATCATGACCTGAGCCGAAGGCAGAGGCTTAACCCACTGAGCCACCCAGGCGCCCCCATAGAGAAAAATTTTTATACCTTCAGCAGTTCTCTGTAAATTGGAGATGGTTACATGAACCCCCCCATCATAATCATATAGCACTAGACATTAATATAATCCAATTGATTTCCCATGCAATTCAATATTCATCAACAAACCTCCCAAATATAAATTTACATTGCTTTCAATTATTTTATCAGGGAGAATATATGTAAGAGTAAAAACTGCTTTTTGCTTTAAAGATGTTTCTTTCTGTAGACATTAATAGATACCCACTCAGCATAGATACAACTTTATTAGGTATGGGTAAGGATATAACAGATAGATTATGTCAAAATGTACTCAGAATGCTGATTTTTTTTTTAAGATATGAAGAGCTAAAGACTGATAAGCGGGTAAGTGTCCACACAAAGATAATGCTTTACAATGATATCCTGCTCTATGTATAAATGGTGCCTATAGTAATACCAGTGGTTTATATTATCTCTTAGTATAACAATGGAAGACTTTGGATTTTATTACTGCATTGGGGAGAACTTTAATTGTCATGGGCACAGTTCACACAGTTCAGAAAACATGGGATTTTAGGTCTGGAAATTGAAAATGTTTTCGCCTATTAGGTATTATTTCATCATCTTAAGCAGATCTTTTCAGTTTTCTAATCCCTATGCCAATAATATCTGTTTTTAGCTACATCAAGATAGTGTCAAGATTTGCCAATTAAGAAAATAAATGTGAAAAATTTAGAAAGTGCTATGTAAATAAAACCAGTGCTTGAGGTGCTAATTAATGGACTTTATCAATCTGGATAAAAATTTATCTTCATGAAATGGCCTTCCAATAATCTCCTTTTCAACTGCTTTATTGAAGACTCTTAAATTAATAGAACACACAAATTTTATTCAGGACATTTTTCTTATTTCTTTTTCAGTAAAGCATGAAAAACAGTTGCCAAATTACTAGTAAGGACTGAATGACTTTCACTGAGGATAGGACCAAAAGGAAGAGATTATAGTCGACTACCCAATGCCTAGGAAAAACTTGAAAGCCCTTAGGTGAATTGTTGTTGATGATTATGAGGCAATTCTGGTATCCACAGAGAAATAAATAAGTACTCATAAAAAAAAAATCAATACTTAGGAACAGCTGGGTTGCATTTACAATTAGATTTGAGCAATCATGAAAATGTAAAATGGTAAACAATCAAGGTTTATAAGACCTAAAGTAGTTCTACATATAGACATAGTACATTGTTATATCTCCCTCTGACTTAATTACTACCATGAAAAAACAAATGCAAACATAATGAAACAAAGAAGAATTTGAAAATTCTTAGCTAGTTTTGTTTTTCCTTAGCTAGTTTTTAAATTTACTTGGTCACTTATACGTGATTTTATGTTAAAACAAATAATTTTACTCTAACAAAGGAACAAGGAATTAGAACTAGCTAAAGTGATGCATTTTTAAAGATAAGTAAAATATGCAAGATAAAAGGTTTACCTTCATGTGTGAACAAGATTCATAGACTGTATAATAAATATAAAGGAGGAATCTAATGATTTTCAGGTGTTATTTCACTGTGAGAATCAAAACTTCAATTTTATTATTGTTCCTGTTAATGAAATTATAAATAATTAAAATGCATTGCTTTGATTAATAAAAAGGTTAAAGGCAAACACTTTTGTATTATTTAACATTTTTGTATTAGTGGAACTATATAGCTATTTGTGTTTGTGTCTCTGTATGTCTACTTTAGACAATAATTTCTCAATCAGACATATTCATTTTTGGGCAAATTATTCTAATGTCACTGAAATTACAAAGAAAGTCAACAGGGATGCTTTTCTATCATTTTCCTCTTCCATATACATTAATTCAGTTAAGATTTTTAAATTCAAAGTCCTAACTTAATCAAATTCAACTTTACTATAAAATCATATTTTAATCAATGATGCTTATCAAGACTGAACTTATACATTTTGATCAAGGAGGGTAGAATATATTTGAAGAACATTTTTATTGGGGATTCATGAAAGTAATGCATATCAAGCAGAAAACCTGATGGAATATTCTAATTTTTTACCCCCCCCCCCACACACACCTCAAAAGTGAGAATTTCTCTTTACTTCAGATTCATAAGCATATAATCTTTAAGAATATTTAAGAATAAATATGAATTTAATACAGAACTTACACTTTCAAGTCTGTCTTCATATTCAGTAATCAGCCCACTCGTTTTTCAATTAGTTGAGGTTACACAGTTTCATTTAATATTTGAATTATTCAGTTTAATTAAAGTAACAAATTCAGACTTAAATGTGCTCAAAGGGGTTGAAAAATTAATTGCAATTTAGAATGTAGCATTTAAAAAAATATGTCCTCTAGCAGCCTGGAACTTAAAAATATTTCAGTTAAAATTTGAAAAGTTACTCATTTGAAGCTCAAGAAGTATGCCAACTTTACAAATATTAAATAAACAATTTTGTTAATGCATTAGCTGATAACTTTATAATTTACTTGACTGTAAAGTAAAGGGCACAGGAACAATATGACATAACAAAAATTAAGTAATATAAATATTACAGCACTGTAAACTATTTTCAAAGGAATAATAAAGTACTGTTTTAATTTAGAAATATGGGGTGCCTGGATGACTCAGTGGGTTAAGTCTCTGCCTTTGCCTCAGGTCATGGTCTCAGGGCCCTGGGATCAGGCCCTGCAGCAGACTCTTTGCTGAGCAGGGAGCCTGCTTCCCCCTCTCTCTCTGCCTGCTTCTCTGCCTAATTGTGATCTGTCAAATAAATAAAATCTTAAAAAATATACTAATTTAAAACATGTTTATAAATCAAACAGTTCAATATAGGAAAACATTCAGGATTTAAAATGACAAAAATTCAAACATGTCCTTTTTAATACTTACAGAACCATAATATAGGCCATTATGCTAGAAATTTCACAAGTATTGTCTCCTTTTTATGTTTCAACTACCTGATAAAGTATTATTTTTTTACATGGTACATTGATATAAAGAATTAGAATAGAACTTTTGCACTGTAAAGCAAGTTTGCCATTTAATTTTAACAGCAGCCTCAGATAGATTGCACAGGTATCATTATAGTAATTCTGGAGATCAGGAGACTAAGAATGAGAAATGCAAAAGACAACTCCTAATGTACGTATATCATCTGTCTAGAGCTAAAAACCTAGCTTTATAATTCACATTCTCTTGCTTTCTATTAATGGCTAGAGTAATTATTAATTATTCTAAATTAATATTTAGAGTAATATTTACTGCTGATTATTAGCAGTAATGATGATAATTAATAATGACAAATATAACTCCTAGTATGTGGTAAAGGAAAATAAGATTATTAATTTATCTTAATTATTCTTCATCTTCAGTGTGTTACCATATTCCTAAAGTATTTATTTTAATGAAAGATGGATTCTTTTTATAAGTATTATGCTGAGACCCCCCAGCTTGACTTTGGGATAACACTGACTTTAGTATTTTTTGTTTTCTTTTTTTCACTTACTAGATGCTCAGAATTGGAAGGCATTGTACAATCAATGTATTTTCTTAATTTTTTACTATGTTAGTGTCACCATCTTCACACCTCATACAGCCAATAAAAACTATTGTCAAATTGATTACATTTCTTATAAGCTGCAACTTCTTAAGATGATGAAAATTCATTAATTCTTATTTGTGTTCCTGCCTATTGTTTTCTACTGGCTAGATTCATGCACTATAAATTATTTTTGTACTGCCAATTTATGACGATATCTGCTTGTCTTCTGGCAATAAAAATATTTAAGTACATAGTTTATATTGATGTAACTGTATACTGATAGTACATAGTTTATACTGATGTTACTGATGTAACTGACTCTTTTCATTTGACAGTGAAAGGAAAACATATATAAATACAATTGTCCTTTTTAATGCTTCCATGTGATTATCTTCAGAATACTCTTTTCATGTGTAAATGTCTCTAGAATTTGCCTTGAATCTATTGCATAACTCTAGGAAAAAAAATTATTTTGGGTATTGGCAATTTGTTGTGTAAGTGAAAGTTATGCTAAGTCAGGTTTCAAAAGAGATAAGGGTGTTACCTGGGTTTACCAAACATTTTGTAAATTATTGAGAACTATTGCCAATAGTTCTCACTAAGAATGGAAGGGGAGCTGCTACAATTGGAAACAAGTTGATAAAACTTTCCATCTCAAATCAATTTTTGGAATTATACTGCCACAGATAGAGTATACATGTATTCATATGATATTACTACAGTAAAATCAAAAAATCTGTCCCTAAGAAATTTAAAATTTATAACAACATTATTAATCTAATAAGAAAGTCAAAAAAATCTAGAATGAAGTTACCTACAGTGTTACCCCAACACATGTTTACACATTGCAGGTAGAATAAAGAGACAATTTATTCTTTTCAACATTCCCTTTGTCCCCATATAAAAATGGACAGAAATAAATTGAGAATTTTATCCTTCTGCTTTTCCTCATAAGGTGTGTTTTCAGTGCTTCTAAGAATTAAATGAAGGCAAAAGTAGATATAACTAGAAGCTTATTAAAATTTCATCTTCAGTGTAATCCCATTTATCGAGAGTTTAAATGAAATAGGAAAAAAAGATAAATTTAAAGCAAGCAAAGTAGAAAGACTTATGCAAATAAAACAGAGTAATATGAAATGTTTAACTTTTCTTGTTTTAAGGACTGAGTTTGCCTGCCATAACTATTTCATTTAACTGATGAGAGGCAGTCTAGTTAAATATAAAGGGCCATGTTTTTAATATTAGCAGGTTTTTTTGTTATGACATATTCTGAGTTATAGTTAAAAGATCCACGTCGCTAGATTTGTTGCTAATAAGTTAAAAAGCTTGATGTTCTAGGTTGGGCTTATAAGTGTTAATTATATGAGAATTGAAATAACATGGAAATTTGGAGTTAATGTGTTCCACACACAAATCAGAATCTCTCTACCATGTGTAAGATCATGATCCTTGCTAAGTGAAAGAACAGATAGGAGTCTTTATTCTTCCTCATAACAATAATGTTTCAATGTCTCCTCTACTAATAGCATAAAACACAATCAAATGAAATTAAACCTGCTTGGATAGTTGCTTTCAGTCATTTAAACTAAACAATTTTCTTTATTACTGTTACATCTTCCAGGTAAATTTCTAGCATCCTTAGATTACTGATCATGAAAGATTAGAGGGCATGACATTAATCTTCACTATCAACTCCATTTGTACCACTGCCTAAATATATGAAGGAAGAGAAATATAGATACAATGGTCTTCAATGAAAACATTCTTGATATTGCACAATTATCACCATGTTGATTTATGGAACATTCCAGAGCCAAAATTTCAAAGCTAAATTGCAGTTTAGAGCACTAGTGGTCAGCTATAGGGTCCTTTACAGGTGTGCAACCAAATAATGATTAAACAATAAAATGCTACAACTAATAGACACGCTAATCAAGGAGATGTTCAGAACACAGAATTTGAGCTGAGCAAGTTATAGAATGTGTTATAGAAAGAGACTTGAAGTATCCAAAAAACCTTACTAAGTTTATCAAGAAACAACAATTATTCATGTTCTAACCAGAACATAAGATTGTGGTCAGGGCTGTAAAATTCCCTCACAGAAGCTTTTAAAATACTCAGGAAAATAAAGAGAAGAATGGATACCCAGCAACATTTGCTGCAGTATATTTGTGCATCATTATCACTGCCTTGATTATCTTGAATCATTTAGTTGCCTTATAAATAACTAAATAAATCCTAGTATTTGAAATTGTACTAGGAAGACAAAAAAGGTATGAAAAACTGATACAGAATCTGCAATTTTCAACTTTGTTTTCCACATTTATTTTCTAGAAATATAACTATATTTTCTTGTACACAATTGCATAAATGAGGGCTTATGTGGGAGGTGACAGAAAGCCCAATGTTAACTAGATGACTAAAAAGAATTTATCTTAAACTGTATATGAAAGTTGAAGACACCAGCCATGACAGTAGAATTTATTTTCTCTGCCTCTAAGATTTCTGGGTCTTATCTTAATACTCATACTAACTCTTGCAACCTCAGTAAGACACACTTACATTCTCACACTCCACCCCTCCCAAGATTATAGCAAATGACTCTTTATTTCTTCAAAGTTGACATCCTGACTACCTCTCTCCTATCATTTCAGGTGGTGATATATATGTGGTATTTCCTCCCTCATGTATATTTATCTTTATCTATTTTGTCAAATATTTGAAAGAGATGTTAGAACCCTGTATTTATCCTGTAATACTTTTGGGATAGGTTTTAATAGTTATAAAAATGATGATTAATGCATGTTATACATGCATTCAGTAAGCTGTAAATGGCTGATTTATAAATAAAATTAAAGTTCAAAAGGCTAATTGTCTTCTTAGGTCTTACATTTAAATGATAAAAAAGTATTAAACTATATAAGTGTTTACTTGATATGCATTTTCCTTTATTTTAGTTGCAGATACATAGTTCTTTCAAATATAAGTTAAAAGGATTTGGGATATAAAATGAGGACTGAATAATCCTTCCACTTTGATACTATTTTAAATAAAATTATAAAAAGTTGCTACCTACTGGATTTCATGGATCATGATTATTTTCCCAATATACTGTCCACACCATTTTTGATTATGAAATATTAGAATATTATTCTAAAGCCTGGAAGTTCCTTTTCTATTATTCTAGTGTTGTATATACAGTTTTGTTCATCATTCAACATGTTATTTTCTCTTAACACTATTTGCAGAAAACAACTATCAAATGTTCCTACTCTACAAACTAGATAATTACTACTTAACACTGACCGGTCTTTTCATTAAATACCTACTCATTTTCTTAATGTAAAAAGCATCATGGAAATTAAAGATGAAAGTTTCTTAAAGAATTAATGTACTAGTACAATGAATTAAGACCAAACAAAACAGCATAGTTAATATGTCTTGCTGAATTCTCAGTAAATGATCTTTTTTCCTATATCACAAAATTTTTTTAATGACTTTATTTATTTGAGAGAGGGAGAGAGACAGAGAGAGAGTGAGCGTGAGTGAGGTGAGGGCCAGAGGGAGAAGCAGACTCCCTCTTCAGCAGGGAGCCCAATGCGAGTCTTGATCCAGGGAGTCTGGGTTCATGACCTAGAGTCAAAGCAGATGTTTAACTGCCTGAGTCACCCAGGCACCCCTCTAAATCATGAAATTTAAGATAAGACATAACTTTACAAATTCCACCCTTCTTTTATTTAACATATTATTTGTTTTCCTTACATATTAGTGAGAGAACAATTAAATAACATGTATCATTTGAGAAGAAACTTACATATATATCATAATATATTAGTATACCATAATATATACATATATATTTCTTAATATTCTACAACTGAGCATGACCCACAGGGTGAAACATAATTTAACTACCAGTATCCCATTTTTAATTTGCTGAATTTTGCACACATTTATCAAGTACTTGTAATTTTTTCTGCACCAAAATATTTTTGATAATTTCTCTTGTTCTTTTTTAATGGATGCGTACTTCAAGTGTACTTTGATCGAAAGAAATGGTTTATATAATGACAATGCAAACTTTTGTAAAATGTAAAAACCTATTATAGTCAAACAACTCCTGTGTTTTAAATGGCCATCTAATTTATCATCCTTGTGCTATGCATAGTGAAGGAATGCATAGACTTACAGCTCATGTTTAGTTTTCAGCACAGTATTGCAATATTGTTAACCATGTATTTTAAATTTTCCATATAAATGGATACACACAAACAGTGCTATGTTGTGTTTTTTTTTTCCCTAAATCAATATTCCAGTTACCACTAGTGACCTACAAGATTTGTACTTTACAAAGCCCCTGATTTTTTAGTCCAATCACACTGGGAAGGCTTCCATATTCATTAGGACAGCAAGAAGATAGATTTGAACATGCTTCTAAAGTGACCAGTATATTTATCAGTCAATTTCCATATTCCTCATCTTTTCCAGCTTGTTTAGGAGTATTACCATATTGACGAATATAGGAAATCATTTGTACCGAAATACTAGCAATGTTAAACAGTTGTAATATTCCCCTCATTATAAAAGATACTGCAATCAAATGTCAATTACAAGTAGTTGGGAAAACACAGTAAACATTTCATAGTTCATATGTGCATTCATACTAGAAAAACTAGTTCTATAATAAAGATACATTCAAGATAAAAATAAATTTCACATAGGAATCATAGGAGCTAGTCTCTAAACAACAAGAATAAAATTGGGTTTAAGATATTTATTTTTGAATATTTATTGGCAACCAAGTAGAAAATTTGTTCTTTATGGAAATATATATTTCCATATATAGACTATAGAGCACTTCATAAAGTTCCTGAAATATTATACATATTCAAAAATATTAATTTTTACTAATTATAATTATAATTACTGAGTGAAAAGTCTATGTGCACACACAGGTGATATGTGGGGAAAGAAAAATACTTGTAAGTTTTAGGAGTATTCTGTGATTCATGTGCCTGTCACATTTTTAAATAATAAGCATCACATTTTAAAATTATAGCTGATGATTTGTTTTTCTTTCAAAGAATATGTACTATTCCTTTTTTTTTTTTTTTAATATTTTATTGATTTGACAGACAGAAATCACAAGCAGGCAGAGAGGCAGGCAGAGAGAGAGGAGGAAGCAGGCTCCCTGCAGAGCAGAGAGCCCGATGCGGGGCTCGATCCCAGGACCCTGAGATCATGACCTGAGCCGAAGGCAGAGGCTTTAACCCACTGAGCCACCCAGGCGCCCCTGTACTATTCCTATTAGAATAAATGTAATAATGGTTTGACTGGAGAAAAATTTTCCACATTCTATAAATGAAAAATTTCAAAGTAAATATTCACATGCATGTCTAAATAGCTTCAGTCCACCAGAGAATATATTCAAGAGGGGAAAGAGGGAATTTTTTTTCTCTTTCCAGTAATAGTAGAAACAATGCTTCTTCATTAATTATTATAGCTAGACTTACCCAGAGTGTATGTTCAACCTAGCTTTTTTTTTTTAAGATTTTATTTATTTATTTGATAGACAGAGATCACAAGTAGGCAGAGAGGCAGGCAGAGAGAGAGAGGGGAAGCAGGCTCCCTGCTAAGCAGAGAGCCCCATGTAGGGCTCAATCCCAGGACCCTAGTATCATGACCTGAGTGGAAGGCAGAGACTTTAACCCACTGAGCCGCCCACGTGCCCCATCAGCCTAGCATTTATAAGCATTTCTCTTGTACTCGTATTTCCTTTTTTTACTCATCAATGAGAACCATTTACCAGTATTTATAAAATGTTATATCAGAAAGCTCATCTCTGGGGCACCTGGGTGGCTCAGTGGGTTAAGCTTCTGCTTTCAGGTCAGGTCATGGTCTCAGGGTCCCAGGATCAAGCCCCGAGTCTGGCTCTCTGCTCCACAAGGAGCCTGTATCCCTCTCTGCCTCTGCTTGCCTCTCTGCCTACTTGTGATCTCTCTCTCTGTCAAATAAATAAATACAATCTTACCAAAAAAAAAAAAAAAAAAAAGTTCATCTCCCCTTAAATTTTCAACAAATAGCAATAACAACAGAATGGATCTTGGCAGCCACAATTAGGTCTTGAGATCTTCCCTGTCAGCTCACAGTCATGAGAAAATGGCCCCTGCATCACTTCCACCTTCTATATTCACTTGAGTGCTTTTTGTCAAAACTAGCTTAAATTGCTCTTACATACACAGAGATCTGACAGACATGATTGTTTAAATATAGTTGTCCTGTTGTAGGGGAAGAAATGTACAAGGTGGGGGGAAAGGATGCTGAGTAACCATAAACAATATTCATCTCTATCCCAACATGGAGTATAACAGCAAAACCATAAAATATAGGGAAAATAATTGAAACTGGGAAAAAAAAAAGCCTAGTTAGAGTAACATTTTATTCCACTAATTTTAATTATCTAAATTAATTAATGCCAGCCACAAGATCTTTTTCATTCGCATGTATGGAAAAATTGTGGATACATAATATACGTATCAAATTTCATTAATATGCCTTATATTAGTAGACAATCTATCTCGATCATAGTATTAAATATTAAGCATAATTAAGACCACAGTAAAGGTAATACTTACACATTTAAAAATATAAAAAAGACTATAAATATGTTTTTGATTGTGCACAGGTGAAAATGTAATATAGAGTGTTGCCAAAGTAAAAGATAAAAATACAAAATGCAAAAAAGGAAACAAATCAAACCTAATGTGGGTATTCCAATAACCATGAAAAGGAAAACACAGACTTGCAAAACCACATTTTGAGTGTAATTTTCCTCCATTTTTTTTAGTAAGTTTTACTTTATTGGTGGAATGATATGTTTTTGCTAAAAAAAATCCCTACTTTATTTTTGCTCAGTTTTCTTACAGTATATAACTAGACAGTTTCTTAAATATTTACTTACCAGTCATAGCAATGCTTTGTCTAACTTTACATGTACCAGTTTCACTTTAGAAACTGCTGAGTGTAAACTAATCCTTGATTTCTATGGTCAGTAAGTGTTAAATTGACACAGAAATGCAAACAATAATGTATAAAATCAGGTAGAATCTTGGAATCATAGACTTACTGTCTAGAAGTGACCTCCAGGAACAGAGATTAAGCTGTCTGGGTGCTTCTGCAGCATTAGCTCTGGTGGCTGGGAGTGAAGCTTCTATAATGGGATTATTCACAGCTATTCTCAAATTTGAATGACCATCAGAATCACCTGAGAGGTTTATCAAACCACAAATGGCTTGCTACTCCCCCCAACCAATTTCTGATTTGATCTGTTCAGGTCTGAACAAGGTCTAAGAATCTGCATTTCTAATGAGTTCCCAGGGGATGACAATTATGCTGGTCCAGGGCCGCACTTAAAAATCTACACTAAGACTCATTCCGATCCATTTGAGAGTCTTTTCCTAGTGTGTCTTCTTTTTTTTTTTTCTCCATTTTATTTATTTTTTCAGCATAACAGTATTCATTCTTTTTGCACAACACCCAGTGCTCCATGCAAAACGTGCCCTCCCCATTACCCACCACCTGTTCCCCCAACCTCCCACCCCTGTTTTTGAGATGGAGAAACAGGCCTAGCCAGTGAGATTGAAATAACCTGCCCAGGGGGCACGTGGCTAGCACCTCTGGTTAAACTTCTGACTCTTGGTTTCAGCTCAGGTCATGATCTCAGGTCATGATCTCTGCAGGGTCAGGAGATCAAGCCTCATGTCCAGCTGTGCTCAGCAAGGAGACTGCTTAAGATTCTCTCTCTCCCTCTGCTTCTGCCCTTCCAGCTCTTGCACTCTTGTATTCTCTCTGTCTCTCTCTCAAATAAATCTTAAGAAAAAAAAAAAAAGTGAGTTGCCTGGAATCACACTCTCGGTTTTTGACACAGCGAGAAGTCAGTCTTAAAGCATGTGGTGGTTCTATTATTTCTCCTCTCTCCCACTTCTTCCCATCAAATTTATGTGTGTGTATACACACACACACACACACACACACACACACATATAAGTTTTTCCTTTAAAACAACAGAAAGCTTGTTCCTCACCAGAATGAGTGTGAAGAGTGAGGAAATGATTACATTGAAAAATACAGTAGGACCATGCTTTCATAATAAACTACCTCAAAGTCAAAAAAAAAAAAAAAAGAACAAATTCCAAATCCAATAGTTTAAAAGAAGAAAATTTTATTTTTTCACTTAATCTGAATTATTATTAAGGGACACCTGGTTTTTCAAATCTGGGTCACCTATGGATCTAAGCTAAAAAAGAAGTTATCTTGAGATTATTGTTAGCTAAAGAGAGAAGGAATGGCGTATAAAAATGCATAGGGGCTTTTAGTATTTCCACCTGGAAGGGGTATAGTTCACCTCCACTTATTTTATTATCTAGAGAAAGTCATTCATCCACACCTAAAGTGTGACATATTTTATGCCTCATCTCAAAACATCAGCCCTCCTTTTGGCTTTGACTTTTGTTGTATGTAACCAACAATATATGCGCAGCCTCACAGCACCATGGCTTAGTGGCAAGGTGCGTATCTTTCTTTCTGCATAAAGGTTGCCCACTCTGCCACTGAAAAGCATTTGGACAAGGGCTCACTCAGCTATCCTGGAATGTACAAAAATCCATGTCTGTGAAAGGATGATATCCTCCAGATTAATCTTAAAGATGTAGGGGATGAAAATAACCCCCTTCTCCTTTTTCCCAGGCAGTTGGTTCCATGTTTGACTGCCTGATTTCTGATTTCTCTGAGGGTTTTCAGAGAGATTGAGTCCCATTTGTGCTGTTAGAAAAATCTAACAGCTCAATAACTCATCCCTGAATTAACTTTCTTCCCTTTTTTGTTTTATTCTTCCCCATTATTTCATTCCATCCTCTGGAATTTGCTCCCAAAATAAAATACCTACATGTAAACCCATCTCTCAAGCTCCGTTAAG
This sequence comes from Meles meles, assembly GCF_922984935.1. Lineage (NCBI taxonomy): Eukaryota > Metazoa > Chordata > Mammalia > Carnivora > Mustelidae > Meles > Meles meles. Next base: position 127,782,487 of record NC_060069.1, on the reverse strand, counting down.
ACATCTATCTTCCAAAGGGTTAGGAAAGTACATTTGTACAATATTCCCAGAAGAAAGAAAGCCAGAACCATCATTATTGATTAACATAATTAGTAAATGAATTATACAAACATATCAAAAGTAAAATATATTTTGATGAAATGAGATTTATATTAGGAATGCCAGGTTAGGTAAACATGAGAAAAACTACCCATATACATCATAGTTGTTTAACAAACATATGAATATTTGTAAACTGAACACATTGTTTTAATAGAACAAAAGATAAAAACACATAATCATCTCCATAGATGATGAAAAGGCATTTGCAAGGTTATTAAAAAGCTACAATCACTTCTCCTTCCCTTACAAATAAATATTTATTCTTCCTAGTTAAGAAGACATTTTTTCCTTGTGAATAAGAATTACGAATCATGAGATTCTATAATAGAAGTACATTTTTATTTTAGGGAAAGAAGTATAATGGATATTGTATTACTCTGAGGAAAATTTTTTAAAACTTTTCCAAAATATTGGTAATTTTAAAATCTAAAATATTTTTCTAGGAAAATCACACCAAATTATAATTATGTGATCACTCTAATGCATAGACGATTCACACTGTTGAATTTACCATACATATTTGAATAATTTACAGTACAAGGTATTATTCTGAAGTAGCTTTTTAATTAAATTTTAAGAATATGTACATATGGTCTACACAAATTTAATAACTAAGTGCTTAAAAGTGTTTAACTCGAGATCACTTAGGTGTAAACTCTTACGGAATTTGTGTTGAGTATACAAAGGTATAACAAGATTTACAGCTTTAAGTTGATTTTAACTGATAGAAAATATATGATGTGCGTATAAAAAGTGAAGCTTTTATCTCAGAGTAGCTAGAAGGAAAAAATAATGAAATAAAGTTCAGAATTTTTCCAACTCTACAAATTTATAGCATGTCATATTTATCAGATAAAGAGAACATTAGAACTACCATATTTCAACAAAATCATACCTTGTGTTTCATTATCAGAGGAAAATCTAAGGATTATGAAGAAGTAACTAGTGAGACTATTTTTAATGACTTTACAGGTAGTGCTGGACACATTTCTACTTAAAAAATGTTTTGGCTGATATTGCCAAATATCACTGTCACCATGGCAATAGTCACTTTAAAAAATGATTTAAAATAGAAAGGGCAAAAGACAAAGTAATTCTCCAACATATGAAATATAATTGTATGAAATCTTCTGATGATTTATTGAGGAAAAAAATTCACAGATAAAAACACAATCACTTTCAGAGAATACAAGCAGAGGGAATACTTCCTGCTTATCTGTAAGGCCAGCAACACCCTAATATCAAAACCAAAGACATTTTGGGAAAAGAAAACTAAAGACCAATTATATCTCTCATGAGCGTAGATACAAAAGTTCTCAATGAAATATTAGCAAATTAGACATTCAACAGTTTATAGAAAGAATTACACATTGAATTTATCTTGTGTGCAAGTTTGGCTCACTATTCCAAAACCGATTAACACATTCCATCACATTAACAGGCTATAGAAGAATAATCACGTGATCATATAAATGGAAGCAAAAAAGCATTTGACAAATTCCAACAACCATTTATGACAAAGACTCTCAGTAAGCAAGGAATATTAGGGAACCTTCTTAATTGATAATATCTATAAAAACTGAGAGCTAAGATCATCCTTTATGATGACACACTATGAACTTTCTTACTAAGATCAGGGACACAGCAGGGACATTCCCTTTTACCAGTCCTAGTCAATATCATATGATAAGTCTTAGATAATTCAATAAGACAAGAAAATAAAATAGAAGATATGATGATTGGGAAGGAAGAAATAAAAACAGTTTCTATTTGCAAGGGACACAAAAGAATATGTATATAATCGAAAAGAATCAACAAAAACTCCTGGAACTTATAAAAACTTATAGCAATGTTGTAGATACAAAATAAATATGTAATAGTCATCCATTTTCCTATCTACCACAATGAAAAGGTAGAATTTAAAATTAAAACATAATACATGGCTCAGTCAGTTAAGCATCTGTCTTTAGCTCAGGTATGAAATCGAGTCCTGCTTCAGGGTTCCCGCTCAGTACGGAGCCTACTTTTCCTTCCCCACTCCTCCTGCTTGTGCTCTCTCTCTCTGTCAAATAAATAAATAACAATCCTAAAATAATAATAATAATATCATTTACGTTAGCACATCCTAAAATGAAATATGTAGGGGTATATTGAACAAAACATTTAGGAGATCTATGTGAGAAAAACTACAAGATCTGTTTAAAGAAATCAAAAATATTTCATGTTCATGGATAGGTAGACTCCATAGTATTAAGATGTCAGTTCTCAGGGTGCCTGGGTGGCTCCATCGGTTAAGCATCTGCCTTCTACTTGGGTCATGATCCCAGGGTCCTGGGATTGAGTGCTGTATCAGGCTCACTGCTCAGTAACAAGTCTGTTTCTCCCTATCTCTCTGTGCTCGCTCTCTCTCACTTTATCTCTCAAATAAATAATTTTTTTTTTAAAGAAGATATCAGTTCTTCCCAACTTGACCTGCAGATGCAATGCGATTCTATTCAAAGTCCCAAGAAATTATTTAGTAGCTTTGATAAACTGATTTCTAAAATTATATGGAGCAGAAAAAGACCCAGAATAGCTAACACAGTATTGAATAACAAAGTTGGACTCACACTACCCAAATTCAAGATGAACTATAAAACTAATCAAGATAGCATGGAATTGGTGAAAGAATAGACAATTAGATCATGGAACAGATTCAAGAGCCCAGAAGTAGATTTACATAAATAAAATCAACTGATCTTTGACATAGGACCAGAGGCAATGCAATGAAGCAAAAATGGCTTTTTTAAATAAATGGTGTTAGAAGAATTAGACATTCACATACATGCATAAAAAAAGGAACCTAGTTATTGACCTTACCTCCTGCACAAAAATTAACTCAAAATGAATCATAAACATAAATGTAAAACACAAAATTATAAAACTCTTAGAAGATAACATAAGAGAAAGTCTAGATGACCTTGGATTTTGCAGTTACATTTTACATATGACATCAAAGGCATGATCATGATCCATGCATGAAAGAAAGAATTGATAAACTGAACTGCTCTGTGTAAAGACATTGTGAAGATAATAAAAAAATACAATGCACTGCCTGGAAGGAAATACATGCAAAAGACTTATCTGATAAAAACTATTATACAAAATAACTCTTAAAACTCAACAATATGAAACCAAATAACTTAATTAAAAATGGCCAAAGATCTTAACAAAGACATCATCAAAGAAGATTTACAAATGGCAAATAAGCATAAGATTCTCCACATCATGTGTCATTAGAAGATGCAAATTAAAACTACGAGATACCACTACACACTTACTAGAATGGCTGAAGTCCAGAACATTGACAACACCAAAATCTGGTGAGACCTTAGAGCAACAGCAACTCACATATTCATTGCTAGTAGGAATACAAAATGGTACAGTGACTTTGAAAGTGATGGTTTCTTACAAAACTAAATATAATTTTTTCTATATGATCCAGCAATCATGCTCCTTGGTATTTACCCCAAAGAGTTGAAAACTTATGTCCACATAGAAAGCTGCATATGGTTGTTTATAGCAACTTTATTATAAATGTCAGGACATGGAAGCAGCCAGATGTCCTTCAGTAGGTAAACTAGATAAATAAACTGCAGTACATTTAGACAATGGAATATTATTCAGTGCCATAAAGATATAAGTTCAAGCTATGAAAAGGCATGGTGGACTCTTAAATGCATATTAGTAAGCAAAGCAAGCCAATTAGAGAAAACTAAATACTGTATGATTCCAACCATGTGTCATTCTGGAAGAGGCAAAGTTATAGAGACACTGAAAATATCTGGTTGTCAAGGGTGGGGTATGGAGAAATGAACTGATGGAACACAGAGGAGTTTAAAACAATGAAAATCCTCTGTATGATACAATTATGATGGATACATTATAAATTTGTCCAAACCCACCGAATGTACAACACCAAGAGTGAAACCTAATTTAATCTATCAACTTGGTGATAAAGTAGTCTCAGGATAGGTTCATTAACTGCTGCTAAGGGAGCCTATGACATGTCGGTGCAGGGTCTATGGGATATCTCTGTATCTTTCCCACTTAAAATTGATCTTAAAACAAAATAAAGCTCATTTTTGAGATAATTCAAGTTCAAACATCAGTTCTATGGAATCTGAATGCTCGCCACTCTCCCAGCTGAGATTCCAAGAGCTGTGCCTGAGCATGTGTAGGGTAGGGATAATTCAAGGGGTTAAAAGCAAACTGTCCTAGGTAGGAAACACACTTTGAAATAGAGATTTATATGCAGGCAGTTAATGGTGACAGTGCCATCTGGGAAAAGTTATAAGGGTTTGATGGAATTAGGATTAGGAGGAGGGGAAAGTTTAACTTGGTAGAATAACAACTGAGGCCTTAGGAAACCCTACAGGAATCACTGCAGAGTTGTTCTAATTAGAACTAGAGAGTCAGAGGTATATTTTTGAATTCCCATATTAATCACGTATTGAATTCAACTGCACCTAGTGAGGAGTCTAAGATTGGGTGAAGCAGTTCTTTTCTTTTTTCCTTTCTTTACTTTGGTTTTCTTTCAAGATTTTTACTGTCAGAGAAAGCAAGAGCAATAAGGGAGCAGCAGGCAGCTTGAGAAGCAAACTCCCTGCTGAGCAAGGAGGCAGATGTAGGACTCGATCCCAGGACCCTGGGATCATAAACTGAGCCAAAGGCAGATGCCTAACCGACTGTGCCACCTAGGCATCGCAAGGCAGTTACTTTCATCCATATACAATTCAATGTTCTGTTGATCTTTAATAATTCTTCATATTTTTGTGAGTCAATAAGTCCCCTTTGTTCTTAATTATCTTTTCAAGGATGTTTCTATAATGAGCATATTTAGAAGATAGAGCCAGTATCTCCATCCAGAACCAAGGACAGGGATGCTTATTGTTCAGTGTAATGAAGACAATGCCTCCAGCTAGAGCCAAGGGTGAGCATGCTACCACCTATTTAAAAAACTCAAATTCCCTTAGTTAAAGGCCATTCATGTGATGATGTAACCCAACACATGTATACACATCATCTTTCACTCTTTATGTTACTCTTTGGGAAATGGTGCTGATATACTGAAAACTATGATTGTACTGAATCAGGAGTCTTGTGTCTTCTACTAGCATCCATTACACTGTGGCAGCTAAGTTGTTAATATGCAAGTAGAGTAAAATTTCAGATTCTTCATAGTTCTGGACAGCCATTAGCAGCAAGCACACCTTCAGCTGCTGAGAGGAGTATTTCATCCTGAAAGAAGGACCTGGGTAGTGCATCTTTTTTTCTTTTTTCCTTTTTTTTTTTAAGATTTTATTTATTATTTATTTGAGAGAGAGACAGTGAGAGAGAGCTTGAGAGGGGAGAAGGTCAGAGGGAGAAGCAGACTCCCAGTGGAGCTGGGAGCCGCATGTGGGACTCGATCCTGGGATTCCCAGATCATGACCTGAGCTGAAGGCTGTTGCTTAATCAACTGAGCCACCCAGGTGCCCTGGGTCTTGGCACTTATCCAGAGAACATGGAAATCTCAAGAAAATGTTCAGGGAAGAATCAAGACTTTGGACTCAGTCTACTAATATGGGAAAACATCAAACAAAGAGAGAGAGAGAGAGAGAGAGAGAGAGGGAAAGAAACCAACCCCAACAGAACTCTCTAAAAAGCATTGGTATGTGTCACCTTCACAAAATGATCGGAGTCAAATGATGGGGGGACTATCGACTGATGATCAGTAGACGTCTTTATTTCTTACAATCACTTCTTTTATTCTTTACACAAGATCTGGTTACAAACAGGATATAGATTTACATGCAGGACTGAACTGCATGTGAAATGTGAGCTATGTGCAGAATGTGGACTACGTGCAGGCAATCAAGTGGAACAAGTGAACAACAATGATTATCTCTTAGCTTTAAATGACAAGAGCAAGTTAAGGATTCTCCACACTTAGCAGATCCATCTAAAGGAGGACATGAAAGCCCTCCAGGATTTTTCCATGTTTATTCCAGGTGGGGGCCAAGGAAGACTCTTGCCCTCCAACTCCTGGAGTTTACTTGCAGGATCTGACAAGACCCCAGTCACACTGGCGAGTATTTGGATTGTGTTCCAACAGGTATGCAAAATTGGAAAACATTTCTTAGAAAAATATGAGTTTCTCCAGTGATTAAATACATGCCAGAATGTTGTTATACAATAATGGTGTGGAAATGGTTTTGTGTAGGGAACTCTGGACATCCTTAAACATAAGGAGAATACTGTAAAGCCAGAGTGTTCTCTTAAGAATCATATAATATTTTAGAATACTTCAAACCTATGACATATAATTAATACCATATATAAATAAGAAGTACATCTTTAGCAGAAAACTGTGACTCTCTTACAGGCTACATAAACTTTAACACTGTAATAATAAACACAAAGAAAAACAAAAAAGACTAAGGAAATGTTATGGTTTGGCTAATTTTTTCTCTATGCATATGTTATAGACCTCAATTATTTAATTTCTGCAGTGATACACTACTGATT